>NC_143582.1:145143005-145309206 GCF_048544385.1 Mastigoproctus giganteus
AAAATGCAAATACTGTATGTTTGTTCCAAGTGTTTGAGGTAGTTTTAAAATCAAAGTGAATAATTTAAAATTTTTCTCTTTTGTGTTAATAGGTTTCAGGTTGTACGTACCTTTTCATTGTGAACACTTTATACATACATTTGTTGCCAATGTAAGGTGTTTATTATCAATAAAATTGAACTCCAAAGGAGTACAGAGATTTGTGAGAATAATAAAGATGCTCTCTAATTTTAGTTGAATTATTTCTGGCAGTTTTATGCATAATATATTTATATTTATGCCAGTGAAATTATTAGATTGAAAATAAGTAAACTCTGTCTTGATTTTAACTGAGAGACTTAAGTCTCTTATAGTTGATTCATGTCCATTCATATGTACGAGATTTGAGGTTTGTTCCATATATGCCAACTTGACAACTTGCCAAGCACGTTGACAGTGTAATGTTTTATTGTATTATGTAATTTACAGAAAATTTGATTAATCGTTCGAGTGGGCAAAGTGATTAGACATATTAATTGGATGCCAGCCAGGTATTTTTTCAAATAGGAAATAAGTGAAAGTCTGATGGTGCTAGATCTGATGAATAAGGGGAATGGTTCAAGATAGGCCTGACATAGCCAAGTGGTCAAGAGTGCGAGTGTAGTAGCATGTGCTCTTTGAGTGGACCGGGGTTCAAGCCCGTGACTACTAAATACGATTAACAATTTGTATTGATTGATTGATTTATTGTAAACTCCACTGACCTATTGGTCATGCCAGAGTATAAACAAGAACATTTCAAAGCTGCACTCATTATAGCAGTATATCCATGGGAATGACAGACTTACAGCCAATTAGAGACTTGTGAGCAAGTGCATTGTCCTGGTGGAACAACACTTCTCTACTGAGTTTCCTTCGGCATTTGTTTTGATGTTTTCTTGCAAATATTATGTTGTCTGCATAATATTCCCCTGTGACTTTCTAAAGCTAATCTACTAGCAACACTCCATCAGCATCCCAAAAAACTAATGCCATTACCTTGCCAACAGAAGGAGAATTGACTTGGCTTCCTTTGGAGAGGGAGGAGCTGTGTTTCCACCATTTGGACTGCTTCTTTTGTTTTTGATCTGCTGTCAACAACTTTGGGACCCATCGTACTGACACCTTTCTTATAGTGAAAACGTCTGTTATTATATAGTACACATGTTCAGATGAGATGCCGGCAATGTACCAAACTGTCACCTGTCAATCACTCATCATGCACACTGTCAACTTTTGGAGTGATGGACATTGCAGGTCTTCCATAATGTGGGTTATTTTTCAATCTCTCCCTCCCACATTTAAATTTTGGTGCCCACTTTTTAACCATGGAATAGGAAAGAGTATACTCCCTGAATGTTGTAACCATATCCTTTGAAAATAACAAAATTTGGAACAGGACCAGGGTATGTCTGCCAAGGGCAAAGGTTGATGACGTTGTAGAGCGGATATCATCTTTTAAGGGCACAAAAGGTGATATAGTTGTACATGTTGGCACTAATGATATCAAGAGTAGGAGACCGGCAGAATTACTTAACAAGTACAGGTCACTTTTGAAAAAAAGCTGTGAATTAGGGTTGGATTTGAAAGTGTCTGCAATTCTGCCCAGACACAATAGGAGGGAGTATATGATGAGAGCCTTGTCGATTAATTCGGCCCTGGAAAGATTGTGCAAGGCTCAAGGGGTAAAATTTTTTTTCAGCCTCATCTGTACTTGTTAACAGAAGAGACTGCTTCTACAAGGATGGGATACACTTAAATAGAAAGGGTGCAAGAATATTTGCTGATGCTATCGAGGCAGTGTTAGGTGGGTCGGAAAACTGCTAGCTTGGGGGGATACAAGGACTAATAGATTAAAAATTATATCAATCTTAATGTCCAAGTTTGCAGATGATACAAAGGTTGGCAGGGTTGTTAAGGACACTACTGATGCTATGCTGCTGCAACAGGATCTGGAAAGGTTGAGCAGATGGGCTGAGAGGTGGCAAATGAAGTTTAACATTGACAAATGTAAAGTACTACATATGGGAAACAGCAACCCCAGAGCAACGTACCACTGACTCTACCACTGACAGTGGTAGAGAATGAAAAGGACCTGGGGGTAATTGTGCAGGCAGATATGAAGTTCTCTGAGCAGTGCACATGGGCTGCAAGAGTAGCTCATGGTGTCTTGTCAATGATATACAGGAATTTTTCTAGCAGGGATAAGGAGGTGATTATTCCATCGTTTAAGGCAATGGTCAGGCCACACCTTGAGTACTGTATACAGGTCTGGAGGCCTCATTTCAAGAAGGATGTAGAGCTGCTGGAATGAGTACAGAGAAGGGCAACAAGATTAGTGAATGAAACAAAGGGTTGCTCTTACGAAGAAAGGCAAATTACAGTGTCTGGAGACTAGGCACCGGCGAGGTGATCTGATAGAGGTGTATAAAGCCTTGAATGGTTTGAACACACTCAATGCTGATAGGATTCTGCCTCTTGCTCAGAATAATCACCTGAGAGGGCATAAATTAAAATTGAGGAAAGACAGATATAGGATAGATGTGCAGAAATTTGCCTTTAGCCAGCGGGTGGTTGGTTGGTGGAACAGACTTCCATCCCTTGTTGTGGAAGTTGATAGCTTAAATAAATTTAAGGCTCAGCTGGATAGGTATTTTGAACGAAGGGAGGGGTGAAGTGGAAGTTTTTTTTTTTTTTTTCTTTTGGCTGATGCTGCATAAGCTTGCTTTCTTGCATCATATGCCTATGCTAATGCTAATAAGTTTGAAAATTGTCCATCTTTCCTCATTCACATGACTTTTTTGATTTCAGGACCTTTAATTAAAAAGACATTGAAACTGCATGAAACTTGGTGGGTTTTACTATTTGAAGTGTTATACTTAAATACAGAAATTTTTAACGCTGTATCACTCCTTTTCATATTCTGACCATGAACGTTTCAAACACCCCTCGTATCAATTATAAATGTGTAATTGAGTAAATTTGTTGAAACGGTTATACACAGATTATATAACTACCAAAATATAATTGCTTATTAGAACGATGAAATTTCAAGATTCAGCTGAATCGCATCATCAAGTCTGTATAGATGGATGACAAAAGTTATCCCCATATAGGCCTCTGAGTTAATGAACAATAAACACAGAAAATTAATGCTGTTAATGAGGGGTATAGGTAAGGCAAGCTGCTGTTCTGCCCAATGAACCTAACCACTCCAATTTCAAAATGAAATTAAAAATAAATTATAAACATAAAATAAGTGACAAATGATATGAAGAACAAAATATCAGTGATATTATTTTGTGGTTCAAGTGTTCCCTACTTTAATAACATTTGCGATATAACAACATTCCATGGCCCATAGTAATGTTACTTTGCATATGGATGGAACACAGTCCAATATCTCCCTTCCCCCTTCCTTTTTTAATTGCTTTTTTTCTCTGCCCAATTTTTATTTTTTTTACTCTGTTCAATATAATGTGCAGCTATAGGGTGAATTTTGGCTGGTGAATGAGAAATCTTTGGCTCTGAAATTGATTCAATCACTTTTTCTTCATATTATGATCTATCTGTTTCCATCACAATGTGTATTATTTCTACATTATCCATAATTTCCTTTTCCAATGAATGAATCAATTATTGTACGTCTTGCCATAAATATTTGGAACCTTCAGTTTGTTTCACATCAGTTAATATGCTCTTCATCATTTTCTTGTAATTTAGGATTTTCCTTGGTGATTTTAATGTCCACAACTCCAGCTGGCTTCCATTTTCTAGTCATACCGACCCAGCTGGTCGAGATGCTGAGGCTTTTGCAATTACTAATGACCATGCACAGATTGTTCATTTACCTACAAGAATACCGGACAATCCTAATCATACAGCCAATACGCTTGATCTTTTTCTCACAAACAACCCTTCTAAGTACATGGTTGAAGTGAGAGGTCCTTTATGCACTTCAGATCACAACTTGGTGATTGTCTCTTCTCCAATGGAACCTTTATCTCATGGGTATTCCCAACCTTGTGTTGTTTGGCATTACAAGAATGCAAAATGGGATGACCTGCGAGACTTCTTTTCCTTAGTCGGATTACTCTTTCAAAACTTCTGATGTCAACGTTTGCTCAGATTGTGTCAGTGAAATTATTCTTGCAGGAATGGAATCCTTTATCCCACGCTCCACTTTAAAATCTTGTCCTTTATCTAAACCTTGGTTTTCCAATAAATGTGCTAAGGCTGTTCAAGAGAAGAATGTTGCATATCGTAATTGGCTTGTTTCTAATTCTCCAGTTTCATTTTCTGCCTACACCAAAGCTCGCAACAATTGTAAAGCAATTATTAATCAGTCCAAACTAGAGTTTGAACAGGCTAAGAGTAGAAAACTTGCTTCTTGCCCTAATGGTAGCCGAGCATTCTGGTCTCTTGCCAAAGCTATTGGCCGCAACTTTTGCCCATCTCTGCTCCCACCTCTGTCCAAACCAGAAACCAGATGGTTCTGTTGTCACTTTGGACAAGGATAGGTCAATCAAATATAAACATTATATTGGTAACTAACAACCTAGTCTCATTTATTCATACTTGGAGGTAAACACTGACCACAGGGCCATCTCTTCCCTATTAGAAACAGCTAAAGTTTCAATGCAACTGCCAAGGGACCTTGTGAGGAATTCACTTTGTAACATTCATTGGAACAACATTGAAAAATCTGTAATCTGGGATTTTCCTTCAGATATTAAACCTATTTCTCACTTTAATGCTGAGGAAGTAGCACTTCTCATTCAAAAGACAGTTCAGAAAGCTATTTTCAGATCAACAAGGAAAAAGTTTTTGATCACCAAAACCACACCTTAGTGGTCACAGGAACTCATGATACTAAAACGTAAAGTTCATCGAGCTAGTAAAACATTTCAAAAAGCCTGAAGAAACAACATCTTACCCACAGAGTAGTAACATACAGAGTGGACACTCCCCTAGACAACAATGGCAATTCCGGCTACATATTAAAACACATAGACAGTGGAGGCCCCACTTTCAGGGCATAGAAACAGGCCGGAACATTGTGAAGAAATTCGCAATGTTCCTGGAGCATTTTCTAAAGTTTTGTTATTGCATCAAACAATATGAATTTGCAGATTATTAGTATATAATTTTCATAATTTATTGTTATTCCAATCCAAAAAGAAGAACACAAAGAACGGCGGAAGAATAGCAAACCATAATATAAGTAAAGGTTTCGGCAAATTTACATAAGCAATTATAGTAGCCGTGTGGTAACATGAAATGCTGCCATTTTCTCTTTCCGCGGTTCGAATCCCACATTTTCATTCCCTGGTGTTTTCTTTTTCCTCCCCACTTATACTTTCATTTCATTTCTCTGGTAAAATATGGAAATTTACTTGTTTTCACCTAAATAAAATTATTTAATTAGTAATAAATTTTAATATTTTTGTAAGTCATGGCCAAACATCCATAATGTAGCTTAGGAGGAGGAGGTGGTTAAGATGCCATTTGCAATAGACATTAATAAATTCAGACTTTTTATTTACACTACTGGATTCAGGTGGCTAATTATAGCAGGTTTCAGTACAATTCTGTGAGTATAATGAGGCAAGTACACCTGTCTCACTGTAATGAAACTGAAACCTTTTATTTTCACCCACCTCAATCCAGTAGTGTTTACATAAAATTCTGTATTTATTAATGTTTATTGCATATGGCACACATCACTGTCATCTTAATATCCTTCAGAAAGGCTGCATTTCAATGTCTGGCCATTATATTTTTAAATATTACTTTTTTTTTACCTTAACTCTATAAATTTACATCTGTCATTTCGACTGATCTCAACTGTTGTTTTTTTAGATTTAGATGTAATGAATGAATTGAACTGCTTTTAAACTTTAGTTCTAATTTTTATTTAATTCTTTTCCTTTATTTATTTATTGTTTTATGTCTGGCATTCTATGAACACTGCATCATTTCCCTGCTAACCAGAGCCACTAATAATTTATTTTTTTTTTTTATACATCATTATCAGCCATTTTCAATCCACTGCAGGATGAAGGCCTCTCCAGCAACTTTCCAGTTACTTCTGTTTAGAGCACTGGCCATCCATTTACTACCCAAAAACTCATGAATTTCATCTATCCATCTCTGCCTTTGTCTTCCAGGTTTTCTTCTAGCTCCTCTTGGGTACCATTCTGTTATTTTCTTAGTCCATCTGTCATCATGTCTTCGAGCTATGTGTCCTGCCCAAGACCATTTTAGTTCTTTAGTTTTGATAAGAATGTCCTTTACTTGAGTTTGCTGCCTAATCCATGTGTTTCTCTTCTTATCTAACAGTCTTATCTTATCCCAATATAATTGGTTCCATTATTCGCTGTGTAGTTCTCAGCTTCTCTTCCATTCTTTTGGTGAGTGCCCAAGTTTCACTTCCATAAGTCATGGTGGGGAGTATACATTGGTTCATTATTTTACATTTCAGACAAACTGGGATATTGCTCTTCAGTATGTGACTATATTTCCTGAATGCTGTCCATCCAAAATTTATTCTTCTCTTGACATCCAGCCATTTATCATTATTACAGCTAATAACTTGTCCCAAATAAGTGTATGACTCCACCTTTTCAATTACTGCTCCTTCAATCATTATTTCCCTTTCTGTGGCATACTTGTTCATCATTACTTTTGTTTTAGCCATATTCATCTTTAGTCCAAAATCCTTACTAACTGTGCATAACTGATTAAGATTTTCCTCTAATTCTTTGGGATCGTGGCTTATGACCACAATGTCATCTGCAAATCGTAAATGGTTTAGGTACTCTCCGTTCACATTGACTCCTTTCTGCGACCAGTCTAATCTTCTGAAAGCTTCCTCAAGGGCAGCAGTAAACAGCTTCGGAGATATAGTGTATCCTTGTTGAACTCCTTTCTCGATTTTAAATTTCCTACTGTCTTTGTCTAGTCTAATAAAGGAGGTAGCATTCTCATATATTTTCTTCAAAATCATAATATATGGGGTATCTATGCCTTGTCTTTCCAGTGCCCGAAACATTGCCTTATGCTGTATGGAGTCAAATGCCTTTTCATAATCCACAAATACCAGGCATAATGGTGTTTTATATTCATTTGCTTTCTCCATTAGCTGTGATATTACGTGAAGGTGATCCATAGTTGAGAATCCTGTCCTAAAGCCAGCTTGCTCTTTCGGTTGATTCTCATCAAGTATTCTTTCTAATCTGTTAGTAATGACCCTTGTGAACAACTTGTAGATGTGGGATAACAAGCTAATTGGTCTATAATTTCCAATTTCTGATTTATCTCCTTTCTTATGCAGCAAAACTATGATTGCATTATTTTACTGCTTAGGCATCACACCTTTTCTAATGCACTTTGTGAAGAGCCTTGCCAGTTTTTGTGTTATGTCTCTTCCTCCAAATTTTAACAACTCTACAGTAACTTCATCTTCCCCCGGTGCTTTCTGATTCTTCATTTTCTTCAATGCATGTTCTACCTCATCAGGAAGAATATTAGGTATGTCGTATGTGTTGCTACTTTGCAATCCATCTTCCCCACTGCATTGTTCCCTCACTCCTTGTATAATTCTCTATAGTAGTCTTCTGCTATTTGAATTATGCCTTCTCTGCTGTTTATAAGTACACCATCGCTATTCTTCAGTTTCAGTTTCATTTGTCTTTCTATATTACTGCTCATGGCTGCTGATTTAAATCCTTTGTTTTACCTTAATGTTTGTTCTAATTTTCTTGTGTTAAATCTTCTTATGTCCTCTCTGAGTCTCTTTCTAATGCCTTTGCATAACTCAGTATACTCAATTTTCTCCCTGTCAGTGTTTTTCTTGCTTTTCATTTGTCGTCTTCGGTTCATCACGACAAGTGTTTCTTGACTCTTGATTTTTTAAGGAGTCCTTATGTGCTGTAATGTAATAAGCTAAGCTATACATACGATCTAGTGTTTCTTGACTAATTTTTTTCTTCTTTGGATTTCTTTTTCCCTATAGGTTTCTTGGGCTTTATCACTTTCAGAAAGTTGTAGTATTCCTCGTCGATATATTGGTCCTGAGCAGTCTGCAGAAGCTCAAACTTGTTCTTAAGTTCCAGTACATACTGCTTTTTCTCCTCCTCTGTTATCTCAAAGACCTTTGTATTATTTACTCGAGTCAGTTGTTTCCTTTCCTACATCTATATCAAGTGTACATCTTACCATTCTGTGATCACTTCCAACATTTACCTTATTCAGGACGGTAACATCATTCACAATATATCTTCTGTTAGTGAGGATGAAGCCGATTTCATTAGTTGTTAATCCATTTGGACTCTTCCATCTCCACTTTCTCTTCACCCTTTTCTTGAAAAAAAGTGTTCATTACTGACAGTCTTGAGATTCTGCAAATTCCACAAGTCTTTCACCTCTTTTATTTCTTTCACCAATTCCAAAATTTCCTATAGTTCCTCTTTCTGTGCTGTTTTGCCTTTTTCCAACCTTAGCATTGAAGTCCCCCATAATAATAATGTAGTGGGTTTTCTGCTCATCTAGAAGACTCTCAATTTCGGTGTACATTTCTTCAACCTTATACACTTCACAGAAATACAAAGAATTTGGAATGAATGAAAAATTTGGAAGACAATTCTCTGTGACTAAATTTTGACTGTTTTTTTTGCTGGGTTAGTTATTTTCTTTAACAAAAGAAATTTAGCATTCTTTCATTTAGATCATTATTTGGGTTAGCATTACAATAACAAAAAAAAAAAAAACACACTATAATTGAAATTCTTTTTACTAGTGAATTTTCTCATTTCATATGAAAGATATTTGAATTATGTGTAGTCCAATGCAAATTGAATTAGTAATATCTTCACATGAAATGTCCTCTAATATATATAAAAGTGCATGCTGATTTAATTCAAAAAATTAAAAGCAAGACTAAAGACTTATATGCCCAGTACAAGAAACAAAAATAAATGAATTAATAATAAAAATAATAACCCCACAGAGACCCATCACAATCCAGACAGGCCTATCAGTTGTATCCCAACGATATACAAGATTATGACCAGCTGCATAGCCAAGAAGATATCATGCCACTTGAAGAGCCAGAACATAATAGCCGAACATAGTGTATAGAGTTAATTGTATGGTACCAAAGACCCTAGCAGCACCAGGTCTCCCAGAGAACATATACAAGGAACTCCAGAAAGTTGCACTCCTGAATACCTGTAGGATAGTCAGAGTTCCAAGATCTATAGTAACACGACGCATAACAGCTACCCTGTGTACTTGGTAGTGTACTTGTCGTGGGGTGGATCCACCCAATCAGTAATAATGTAAGAACAACAATACTACTAATAATAAAGCACTGTGTCCCAGTCCATAATCCAATTATTGATTTCATAATCTGTAGAGATGACATCACATATTTTGTGAAGTATTGCACTGAGTGGGATAAAAGGTTTAGAAATCACATGATAGATGATGAGACTATGGGAACGTTGCATTATATAGCCTCAGCATCAAGAGTGATGTGACCCTACATAACAGCCTAGCAGCAATAAGTACACAGAGAACAGATACATACAAATACACTGAGTTAGATAAATGGTTCAGACTTCACTTCATTGATAATGACATTGTGGTAACATTGCATTATATGGCTTCTGAGCCACAAGAGCAATGTGACCCTTCATGACAGCAATAGGGCTCCCAGAGAACACATACATATACACTGAGTTGAATAAAAGGTTCAGACTTCACTTGATTGTTAATGACAATGTGGAAAAATTGCATTATGTAGTTCCTCAGACTCCAGAGAGTAATGTGACCCAACCTAACAGCAATAGGGCTCCTAAAGAACACACACAAACATATACACTGAGTTGGATAAAAAGTTAACTTCACTTGATTGTTAATGACACTAGGAACATTGTGTTATATAGCTTCTCAGACACAAGAGCAATGTGACCCTACATAACAGCCTAGCAGCAATATGTTCACAGAGAACACACATACATATACACAGAGTTGGATAAATGGTTCAGGCTTCACTTAGTGGATGATGACACTGTTGGAACATTGTATTATACAGCTCCTTAGCCACAACAGCAATGTGACTCTAGATAACAGCAATAGGATTCCCAGAGAAAACTTACATACACATGACTTTCCACAACCAAAGCCATGTTGATTTTGATATATGTAAGGCTTTAAAAAAATTGAAAAGTTGTTTATGCACTACTGTGTCAAATGGTTTAGAAAGTTTTTTTTTTTGCTGGGGAGTGGTCTGAAATCCTATACAGGCCACTTGTCACCTTTTTTTGAATACCTGATTGAAATGCTTTGGGTAAATGCCCAGTCTCAGATATAAGTTGCAAATATGAAGCATGATAGGATTAAGAGTAGTGACAGACTTTTCCAAAGTACGGTTGGTGAGTCATCTGGGTCTTTTGTATTGTCATTTTTCATATTCTTCAATGCTGAGTTTTGGTCATCCTCATTGATCAACAGATCTCAACCAGGAAATGAAACCAAAGGCTCCATATCAATAGTCTCAATCTTTGACAAATGTTTGGCAAATACTTCAGCAGTGTGGAATTCATCAGACAATAGAATTCAAACTGAATTATGGAGCTATACGTTATTTATCATTAAGATTTATGTAGTTCAGAATGGACAGTTAATCCAGTATTGATCAATTAATATTGCTCTGATACAAGTGATCTCTAAAAAAGAGAAATCATGACACAATTTTCCCCAGAAAAATCAAATCATGACAGTTTTCCCATCTATCTTTCACAGGACATGCTTAACATTCCTCAGTTACATGTGTCAACATGTTTCAATAATTTTAAAGGGAGTTTCATGCTTGACTGGACAGGCAAGCCAAATTCATATTTTTCACTTTTTGTTTTTCCATAATTTACAAGATAGACTGAATAAGCACTTTTTGCACATGTGCTTGGTACTCCTGGTTCCCAAACCACTCTTAAGTCAATAATACTTGTTTTAGCATTACGTTTTTGTAGAACTTTTTCCTTATGAAATAACAAATAGACTTCAGAAAAGAAAAATATTTGATACATTTCTCATTGTATTCAATAATTCCTTTGATGGCCATTTTAATCCATACTCTCTCTCTCTCTCTCTCTCTCTCTCTCTCTCTCTCTCTCTCTCTCTCTCTCTCTCTCTCTCACATTAACATTAATACAACAACAATTTGTCCATATCATGATCTTTTGGGCCTAATAGTAAATCTTTACATGTTTCACAATTATTGCTCTTTAAAATATTTCTTGCTAGGTAACCTGAGACATGTGCCAATAAATTTTCATCATACATATCCATATTCTCACAGTACTTGGGCAATTATAACTCTTTCACTTTGTCAGTGAGACTGACTGACTTACTTGATTTCAGAAACAGTAAAGATGTTATGACATATTTCATGAAGTTTTTTTATGGAACAATTTAATTATTTCATAAACTATTACTTCGATTAATATCAATACACTATTCATATAAATTAATATAACAAGTTATGAATTAGTTATTAATTAGCTATTTAATTAATGCAAAAAAAAATAACTGATGCGCGTTATTTATTTATTTATTTTTTTAAACATTTACAGGTTCTATCAATTCTGAAAAATTATCTTAAATGTTCTTTCGGAAATCGGTACAATCGAACTCCAGATTTATCGCACATGAAACACTTATTTCTGTGCATGATGTCAGCAGATAATTATAATAATAGTTTAAAAAAATAAAAGCACAAATAATTATAATAGTAAAAAAAAAAAAAAACTATGTAAAACAAAATTGCTACGTTCAACGAACACTAGAACTCAAAATAAAGTAGCAACCACATTATTAATTAGGTATTCTTTTTTTTTTACATTTCATTAAACATTTCCTGGTTCTATGAATTCCGATAAATTACCTTAAACGTTCTTTCAGAAATGAGTACACTCGCAGCCACATTTATTGCACACGAAACACCTATTTCTGTGCATGACAGCAGATAATTATAATAATAGAAAAATAAATACACAAATGATTATAACAATAGTAAAAAAAGATTACTTAAAACAAAATTTCTATGTTCAATGAACACTAGAAATCGAGACACAGAAGCAACCACGTGGTAGCAACTTTATTAGCATTGGGCATGCGCGTTATTACTCAGTGAGTTTTTATGGCCACAGATTGCCGCGTTAGTTTCATGTTCTGAAAGTGAGGGCGCTGGGGTGAATTGAGCATGTGTCCACTCTGTATCTTACTTCTCTGTGATCTTACCATTAGAACTCTCAAGACTACACCAAGAATTTAAAAATACTAAGAAACTATACGTCGAAACAATTAAAAAAAATAAGTTGGAAAATCCTGGCAAAATTTTGAAAAAAACTGTTGGTAACAAGAATCCATGGGGTTTGATTTACAAAATCTGAAACCCAGAAACAAAATAAATTCAGTAGATGTCACTTCAACATTGCCTTTCTCATTGGAAGAATTACAATCTGCAGTTGATTCAATGAAAAAGGACAATTGTCCTGGACTAGATCTACTGGAATGTATTCTTCTTAAACATTTCTATGAGCTTGACCAAACTGCATACTTTTCCTCTTTAATAAATGCTTAGAATTTAGTACCTTTCCTGTTATCTGGAAGTCAGCTTTGCTAAAATTAGCAAAACCAGAAAAATTTCAGACGACCAGAAGAATGAATTGAAGGTGAATTCATTACAGGTGAATTGCTTTGCTTTCACATTTAGAAAAACTACTTGAATGTTTAATCAGTCTCAGAATTCACTGTGCAGAGGCCAATTTAATTTCATCTCTTTAATACAGCTTCACACCAGGCCGTGGCTGCAAAGATACAGTTTCAAATGAAAAACTTATAGATGAATCTACATTTAAATACACTTTAATTTTATTTATAGACTTCAAAGATGCTTTCAATACATTATGTTGGGGAGTGTCCTTCATTGTCTTAGAATAGCAAATTGCCCTCAGTTATTATACCTTCTCATAAAGGACTACTTTAGTAATCTCTCTAAACTAAACACCAATCTGCACCCAGGCATATTACTCTAGGCTGTCCCGAGGGGTCTATTCTTGGGTCCCTGGTGTGGTGTGGAACTTAGTCCCAAATGTTTGGCTTCTCAATGATGACCTGACAAATATAAATACAGTGGCTTATGCCAATGACTTATCCATTCTTATCCACAGAAATTCCAGAAGGGCTCTAGAAACTTATGCAAACAATATTACCTCCAGACTATCCGACTGGGCCACATAATAATCTCAGTTTACCAGTTTCAGTGACAAAAACAAAAATGATCTTTACAGGAAGGCTAAGTTATGGTATTACTCCAGTGGTAAACTATCAAGGAAATTCACTTCTTTAGTTTTTGTTCACACCTTGGTTTTCTCCTAAATGACCATCTAGCCTTCTCTTCACACTTCAGCATCTCTCTAAAAAGATTAAGAACTTTACAGCAATGCTCTTCAGAATTTCTAGGAATGAATGAGGACTAAAAAACAATACTCTCCGTATCTTGTATCATACTGTCTTTATCCCGATTCTATCATATGCCTCCTGTATTTGGTTTCAAAGGGCCAGCTTTCTTACAGTAAAATCCCAACTGGAAACTATACAAAGGTCTTTTGTATATTTTGCAAAGGTCTCTTGGCATTGCTATAAACCTGCGATACAGTCTCCTCACCAGCACTACAAGCTATCACAGGTACTTTACCCACTGATTTATAAAGTTCTCTGCTATTAAATTAGGAAAGGCATACTTATTACCTTCCTAAATATTACTGCTGACCCAAAGAAAGAAAAGGAGAAACACTGGGACCTTCTAACCAATTGTTGGTATTCTAGGTGGTCCTTGTCTAACAAAGGTATTACTAAGTCGTTTATATCTGGCATTTCATTTACCTGTTCCAACATCGTACAGAAATGGTTCTTCCCCATTCTCTGCACATCATACTTTATAACAGGACATGGATCATTGAATGCAAAGCTCCTATAGTTTAATCTCACCTCTACAGATGTTGCTTATGCAGTGCCATCAAGGACTGGCAGTGCGTTATTTATTCTTGCCCAATCTACCAAGACCTTAGGCAAAAAATCTGAACTACATCTTATCATTTTTCTCCTGGAAATTAATACATGATTTAATTGAAAATAAGGAAACTTTTGAAATCTTCCAGGCATTTGCAAGAGAAATCTTTAACAGATGGTGCCAGCTAGCCGACTTCCCTACTGTCAGGAAATCTGTCTTATAACTCAATTCTAATCTCTTATGATATAGTTACCTGCCTTGAACAGAACTCTTATTAACATTCATGTTTTTACCCAACTTAGTAAAGAACCTAACATCGTTGACTATATATGTTTTTCCCTTCTTCATGTGATTCTGGCATCAATCCGGCTGAGTCTTCTGTTTTGCCTTGTGTCATCCTCTCCAAGTCTACCTGAAATTTTGTTATAAAACAGCAGCTACCAGGCTTTGCCTCCTGATTTCTCCAACTAGACTGCCGATTTCAAAAACTATAAATAATTTTAAGGATGAATTGCTTTATACAGTTTGATAAAATTTAACTCTCCATTACTCTTTCCCCTAAATGGAGTAGATTCACTCACGTGGCATCTATGGGATAACTAAAACACTTTGTTTTAGTTATTTAAAAAAAAATGCTTTTTTACAGAATTAAATGATATTCTATTATGACTTGCACCAACCTATTAATCAAATCATAGCTGACTGAAAAAGAAGCATGTTAATGTAATTTTGTAGGGCTGGTATGCTAATTACATAAATAACATTTCATTTTATTTACGATGGATAAAGGGATGGTTGAGTGACAGAAAACAGAGCACTAATCAGTGGAAACTGCTCTTTGTAGACTATTAGTGGAGTCCCCAGGGTTCGGTGTTGGGCCCGCTGTTGTTTTCTGTATTTATTAATGATACTGATGAAGGTACACTGGTTTTCAAAGAAAGTGCATCACCCCTTAAAATTCTAATTGTCATCCGAATAATGTAAGTATATGGCAATATTTCTTACAGATTGCATTAGATAAGATTGGCATGCGTAAGTGATGACATAATATTGCATCATCTGTTATTTTCAGCTAAATAAGCATGCTCTGCAAGAGTCGCAGTCATTCCTTACTTGTGTCGGGATGGCGAGTTACATGCAGTTGACGCCACGAAGAAAGAGTGCTATTGTTGCTTTACGTGAGGAAGGATGTTCTTCCTGTCATATTGCTTATAGAGTGTCTTGTAATCAGTCGACAGTGGGTAGATTTCTTTCCAAACTCAAGAATACTGGTTCTGCTGATGAGTGAGGAAAAAAGGAACCGGACACAAACGCGAGTCTCTACGCCAAAACTGGACTGAGTTTTGAAGTGCTTATGCCTTAAAAACTGTAAAGCTTCTTCATTTGAGCTGAAAAGAGAATGGGAAGAACATACAGGAGTGGTAGCGAGTGCAGTAACAGTCAGAAGATGCCTCTTCAAAAATGGACTTGTAGCCCGTCGTCCTAAGAAGAAGAAGAAGCCCCTCCTCACACAAAAAATGAAAAGGGCCCAATTAATTTGGTGAAAGGAGCATGTCAAATGGACCCCAGAGCAGTGGAAGTCAGTTGTTTTCTCGGATGAGAAGAAATTCAACCTGTATGGCTCTGATGGGAGACAAATGATTTGCAGTAGATGTGGTGAAGAATACCATCCAGACTGTATGATGTCACAGTGAAATTCCCTACTAGCCAAATGATATGGGGACGCATTTCATATCGTGGAGTAGGTCACCTGCAGTTTATGACAGGTTTCGTAAATGCCAATGGATACCTGGCTATACTGGAAGGAAAATTGCTGCCAATCATTAGAGATCATTTCAATCTGCCAAGTAACTGCATCTTTCAGGACGACTCTGCTCCTTGTCATTGTGCGAAAAGTGTAAGTAGGCACTTCTGTAGTTACTTTAGCTTCATTTCTGCATTAGAGGTTCAACAGTAATGTGTTTACATTTGTTACAGGTGAAAAAATGGTTGGAAGAACTGTCCATTACAACTGTTAGCTGCTCAGGAAACAGCCTGGACCTGAATCCTATAGAGAACTATTGGCATCGTGTGGAATCTGCAGTTGCCAGAAAGAAACAAAAGACCCCTTGTGAACTCATAATTCATGTTTGGAACCACAAACTATCAGTTGATTATCTTCAGAAATTGATCTTGTCCATGCCTCGACAATGTGTTGTGTCATCAGGGCCAGAGCGGTTCAACTAAATACTAGTTTGCACCGGGTGAACTTTTCATTTTGTTTTCCATTTAAAATGATAAACTGAAGCAAATTGAGGGCTTCTGATAACATTTCAGCAATAATTGTCATGTTTACCAAAACTGTTGTATAAAGGTTGCAAATGCTCATTTTGGAATATTTTGAGAGTACCTGTCAAATATTACTTAGCTTTGGCTTAGCTATTAATAAATATCTTTTGTTTATATTTCTGTTTGTGACGCTAGTCATTAATGTAACATTCTATCGTGAAAACGGGTTAGAAATGTGAAATTCCTAGGTGGTGCACTTTCTTTGAACACCAATGTAAATTTCTGAATGGAACCAAATTTTATTGGCCAATGGAACTCATTCTCAGCCACATCTGCTACAGCTGTATTACCTCAGTAACCACTGGTAGTGTGCTACTAGTGGTCACTGAGGGAATCTCTTATACCCATATTACAGCCGTGTTTCACACCTTTTTTTTGCAGCCTTCAGTGCCAATGACAAAGTGATGTATCAATTTTTCATCAATGGCATAAGAGGATACCTAGCTTTTAAAAAAAATTTTCCAAATGATACGTGACTTTATTTTCAATCAAACTTGTTTTATATGTGAAAGTGAGGTTCACTTCATTCTTGCTATCAGAGCCAATTTTCTCTCTGTACTATCTAGTGCCATGTTTAACTGCATTTTTTTGGCAACCAACATCAGCAATGGCAAAGTAATGTCCAGTTTTTACTAACAGCATAAGAACACTGTATAAAATCTAGGTTTTAGCATTTGCCTCTGTACGAAGGGTCATTGTTACAAATAATTTCCAAACAGTATGTAACTTTATGGCATAAGAGGATACCTAGCTTTTAAAAAAAATTTTCCAAATAATACATGACTTTATTTTTGCATTTACTATTTCTTCATTTGCATTTACTACTTCTTGATACTGGAGTTAGCTCTTCTTCAATGTGTATTTACAATATTACCACATTTCACAGCAAATTTTTACTGTGAAATGTGGTAGTGGCAAACTAATGTATCAAATTTTTACTAACAGCATGAGAGGATAACTAGCTTTTAACTTTTGTTTGTCTTTTTTTTTTTTTTTATGAAAATCCCAAACACGAAAGGTATCAAAACCTATAGTACTTAGTACCATCCCTGGGTTGAAGGAGAAGTATGGGGGGAGGGACTAAACTCTAGGCTCTAGAGACTAAACATGGGTTTCACCACTTCAAGCCTCCAATAAGCAAAGTGGTGGTATTTATGCAGAATATTCCCTTCAGTCATCGTTAAAAATTCTCAAATAGTGAGTGACCTTTTTATTTTGACTGGAGCTGTTTTAGGTGAAAAAGTCAAACTGGTTCTCTTTCAACACATTACTGTCAGCTTTTCATAGCAAATTTTTACGCCAACTGCACTTATCAGCTATGACAAAATGATTATAATTAACATGTCATTTTTACTAACCACATATGAGGAAATCTAATTTTGTTCCTCTGTGCAAGGTATCATCCCTGGACTGGTGTATAAAAAGGGAAAAAAAAGTAGGTATCCCTTAATACCATTGGTAAAAATTTGACACATCAGTTTACCAATGAGCTTAGCAGGCTGCAAAATTTTCCATGAAACACTGCCATAACATACAAGAAGGCAGCTCTGATAGCATGAATGAGCATGTGTGACTTTCACATGTAAAACAGCTCTGATGGAAAATACAGTCTCAGGTGCTGTTTGTAACTTTTTTATCAAAAATCCAGCATACAGTAACAAACATCAAAAGTTAGGTATAAAATCTATTTATTTATGTGCAATTCATAAAAAGAATTGCTGAAATTAAGTGAACAGTGAAACTCCAACCAATAAAACTAACAGTGGAAGTCCCTGGGATCAACAAGCCAAAGCAATGCTAACTACTTGCTGGTGCATTTAGCAGCATCACTTATTCACATATTGAATGTTTTTACCATATATTTTTTAGATTTTCAAGGTCACTCCACCCGGGATGAAAACAGACACTTGTGTAACAACTGCCAACATAAAGTGAATGGCTGGGTTTTTGCCAGCCATTGGCATTTAGACTACATTTCAAGATTAGACCATTCTCGCTAGTATCTCACAGGCACACCACATGTGAATGGGAGTTGCCTATAAAGAAATACACTTTTGCTCACCTGGCATCTGTTAGAAACCAAACAAAAAGTTAATTTGTTGTAATAAATAATATTCTGAAATGAAAACATAAAATGCTGTATAATAAGTTGAATTCACAGTATCCAGGAAATCTTGACTTTTCCCTATTCTTTTCAGAAAAAAAGCTAAATATTTACACTAAAAATTTCTTTGCATTTTGTAACTGTTAGCTGCCTCTCCTTTCTTGGTTATAAAACTTCCAAAACCAAACAGCTGTTTATCATATGCAGTTTTCTGGTTGCAGTTCTGTTAATGAATGTGCAGTCAAGTTAATGATGTTTCACTGTGATTCAAGACTATTAATGCAGCTTAAGTAAACATCATGTAAGAGCAAAGGGTATTATATATCTATGTAGTAAGCAAGATTATAAGTAAATTCCAATATTCAAGTAAGTATATCTTTTAATTCTTTACCTAAAGTCATAATTCATATTTTGTTCTCTATCTTAACTCCTCTGTGCTATGTGGCCATCCTGGAGTATAAATAGAAATTTTTTTTTATTTAAAATTTCACAGTCAGGATAAATAATTTCACACTCTGGTAAATAATGTTCTCTGGGCATCCACAACCACCACTGATTTTGAATGTTAGTGTTTCTACAATGGCATGAACTGATTGATTGCTAACGTGGCATCCAATGATGACTTGCTGTTGGAGATCTAAGCTCGATACCTCAACCAAGCTACTATATGTCAGTGATCTGCATAGTGCTAGCATGAATGCAGTTGTTTTTGTACCTATTCCTGATATATGAATGATAGGTATGGTTCACTTCCAAAATCCCAAGATGTCCAGATACTTCTGACAATATATATATATATATATATATATATATATATATATATATATATATATATTGTGTATCAAACTATTTGCATAAACAAACATGCATAAATGTTTTTATTATACAGTTTAGTTGGTGTTAATCAAAACTCTTTCACACAACACAATAAGGTATGTATACTATATTGTCAAAAACATCCAGGTGCTCCTAGGATTTGGAGAGAGGGGGCATGCAAGGAATAGGCAAAAAAGCAGTTCTGTTCATACTAGAAATAAACAGATTAGTGACAGACAGTGGATGGATCAAGATGATGAGCTTAGTGACTTCTAAAGGAACCACCATACAACACCTATTAGCAGTAAATCTGTTCATACCATTGATACAAAACTACAACACTAGGTCAGTGGTTCTCAAAGGGTGTCCTGCAAACTTTTTGATGTTATGTTATTGCAGATGAAAGAAAATTTATAAATAATTTTGTTTAATATAAATTTTACTTACCCATCATATGTAGTACAAGGTAAGTAATAGTATTTGCAAAATAATCGTCCATAATCATCCTTTTTTTTTTAAGCTCTCTATGTTTAGGATCCAGAAGTTTGAAGAACCCATTTTTTAGTTACACTTTGGGAATGATTATTTAGGTATGTTTTTAGGAAATTATGCTTTGCTACTGGGTATGTATCCTAGTGGAACTCGCCAATTAGTTTTTAAAAGGAAATAAAAGAGAATAATGTTGAGTGTTTTATGATATTTTCTGATTTAAACAATGAATTAAATGGCTTACAATCAAAGATGAGTAATTAATGGGAAATATGGGCTTGTTGTTTCTTACGCAAAAGTTCTATTCGTGGACAAACAGATGGCAATCACCTCAAACGCCACATTTCCTCTTCAATTGAGAGAAGTCTCTTACATTTCTTATTCTTTGTCTTGGGCGCCTCCGTAGCCAGGTGGGAAGGAGCAGTAGTGCGTATCACATGCTTCTTCATTAGACCGGGGTTCGAGCCCATCACCACCAAATACGGAAGATGCGGGAAGGTCACGGAATGACCACCGCATATCCTGGAGCAATATGGCCTTAGTTGCTAATGCTCGTAAAAACCAAAAAAACAACAACATATTCTTTGTCTTTTAGTTCCAAAAAACCCAGCTCATATAGGCAGGGGGTTTAAAAGGGTAACAGCATACTTACTGCTTCTACTATTTCTGGGTACTCCCCTTTGCTAATATTTAAAACTTTAGTAGTGATAGTTCACCAAGTTGCATGTGGTCCGACTGAAGTTCTGCGAGTTGCTCTTGTTTCTCAATAGGTAGATGGATTATAGCATTGGGCGACACAGCGTAAGGATTGTGCACCTCATAATACTCATCAACAGTGTGGGAGGAAAAGTATTGTTTCATTTTATTCTAAAGAGCTAAGAGATGATTTAAAATCAATCTAGATGTCACTTCCTCCCTGTGTTGATCTGTTTCAGAAGTAAGAGGAAACATTTTAAGCTCCTTCATTTCCACTTGTGATTTCCATATTTTAAGTTTCTTAAGAAACTGTGGAAGCTATCACTTGAAGTCAACCTCGTTATGACTGAGTATGCTGATGACTTAGTTTTGCTGGTGGATGGTGACTCGAGGCCTCAATTAGAGGAGCGATCACACTTCATTTTGTCGGAGCTGAGTACTGGTGTAAATTGCATAGGCTTATGGTTCTGAAAGAAATGAGCAAAACTGTGCCATTAAAAGGATACTGTCTATTACGGAAAATCCACAATGCCGAATAGATGGAGACAGTCTACAGTGTGTGAAGACCATCAAATACCTAGTAGTTAAGATTGATAGACAGTTACAATTTGTCTCACATATCAATTACATCACTGAGAAGATTCGTAAATTTGTTGGTATGATAGGGCATGTAAATAGGAAGGAGTGGGGGATAAAAGGCAAGGCAATGAATCTATCTTATGATTCTTGCCAATTGCAAGCTGTGGTGCACATGTCTGGCTAGGCTGTGCATTGCAAAAGGCAAACATTAGGAAAATATTTTCAATTCCATGGATAATATTACAACTCAGTATGGCCTGTGTTAAATGAGGCCTTGCAAGTGATAACAGGATGGCTGCCACTGGATCTGGTCTTAGTATTTAAATAAATGTGCTTCTGTCTGCAGCGTGGACAGCCATACGAGTGGATATCAATTGAGATTCATTGTGACGATGGCTATAATGAGGAGAGGAAATGAGTGTGGACTTTTTTTTTTTCTTATTGACTAGTGGCAAGACAGAAACAACAATTGTACCAAGGGTTTAATAACCAAAAATTTTCTTCCAAGTATCAAACAGTTTTGGAAGGATATGCCAAGTTGGTTTCAACCAAACCTCTATTCTACATTCTTGCTTATAGGACACGGGTCTTTCTTTGGAAAATTAAATGATTTAGGTATTTCAGCATGTTCATCGCATACTTGTGGAGAAAAAGAAGACTGGGTACATCTTCTGTATAGGTGCCATGAATACCAGGATCTACGAGAGGAACTGATTGATAGGGCACCCAGCTTGCAAACACTGACTTCTGAATGTGAAGCCCTTCTACTGAAGACAAGGACAGACTTTGGTGCTTTCCAAAATTTTGCAGTACACGTTTTAAAGAGACGACAAAAGTTCTTGCTGCAAATGGAGCAAGAACAATGTTGATAAAACCACCTGTATGAAATGTGGTCAAGTGGATGGGCAAAATAGTCCACTGGACATTGGAACAGAGATTTTGTAGTCAGGGTGAGCATAGGATGTGTAGTACTGTTCCAATGTAATGGTGGATAGTTTACCCTGTGAAAATACATAAATGCAGCTATCGTTTACAGTGAAACGGAGTTCCTGTGTGAGAGTAATGTGGAATAAGATGACCCCTGCATTTTTGTGCCCTGCACTGGATACTTCCATGGCACATTTTTGTGAGTGAAACAGATGCATATAGAAAGTCTCTTCAGCTGCAGCAAACATGACGGAAGAAGACAGGTGAAATGATTCAAGAGGGCTAATGTAAGGACTTTTTTTTTTTTTTTTTTTCACTAGCTATTTTTCTTGGCAGAGATTCAAACTCACATGATATGAACTGTAAAGTTTCAATACCCTATAATGGAGTGAGCACATGAAGTGCAGAACTTCAATATGTTATATGAACTATAGGGTTTCAATACCCTATAATGATGTGGGCACACAAAGTGCAAAATTTCAAGGTGTTATAATGGAGCAATTGTAATTATCTGTACAGTATGTAAATAGTGGTGGGGTGCCAGGAAAGCTAACTGGGACCACCTAGTACAATAAATAAATATATCCCTTGAAGTCAGCATATTTTCTTTCTTTCCCTTGCATACTGGCAATTAGGCTATGCTATTTAAATTGTTGAAAATATAGGCAAGCTTTGCCTATATTTTTATCATTTAACTGAGAAACAAAGTCCATGTTTTCGAGGGTAAATATATTTTAACAACTCATTTCTCAGTTCATAAAATCTCACAAGAACCCTTACTTCTTGATAACCGATGAATATTAGTATGAAAAATCAAAGTATCATGTGAGATCTCACTTCCTAGCACATTTGTTTGAAAAGTCTTGTCCTAAGAGCCTTCACTTTACATAGTTGATCATTATAACAGCTGAGACCAGAACACTTAAGTTCAGCTGGAATAGTCTTTGCCATCAGGGTCTCATGATGTATGAGCAATGCACTGAGCCTACATTTTGAAAATCTTGTTTTACTCATGCTTTTAATCTTCCGGTCATTGCAGGTGCACTGTCTGTGAAAACAGCAAGAGAGTTTTTCCAAGAAAGACCATTTTTCTTGAAGGTGCTGGAGATAGAAAATACATATATCTAATCCTCTGTTGAGAGTGAAAGTAATTCAGTACACAAAAATAATTGTTCAATAATCGAATCTTCCTCAACAAATCTGACATAACTCTGTAATTGGCATTTTTGACTTGCATCAGCCAACTCATTGAGCTGTAGTGCAAATATTCAGCTATCACTCACCTTTTCAGCTACATTTTCTGAATATCTGAAGATGTATCATCAATCCACCGAGACATAGTATCTATGGTTCCATTGTAAATGGAACCACAGATATTTCTTTGCAAGCAGGTAAAATTAAATCCTCAGCTATATAGTGTGCGACTGCATTTTCACTGTTATTATTTCAGCAACTTTATAGCTGGCTACTTGTGCTTTTTCCACAATATTTGCCCTCTTTTCCGTATCTTGTTTTTGTTCTACTTCCAATGACAGCAAACGGCTAAAATAGTTATCTTTAACTGATAAATAGCCATGTTTAGTATTCAAATGTCTTTTCAGTTTACTGGGAACCATACACTTGTTGCTAAGTTTTTTTCCCACAGACCACACATTCAGGAATAGGAAAAGCATAGTTTTCAGGTCCCCTGTAATTAAATCCAAAGTTTAAATAAATATCTTGGTACTTAACAAACTGTACTAAAGAACTGCATGCCATGTACAGATTGTATGAAGCTTATACTTGCAATCAGTTTGTTCTCACTTTTGTTATTGTTGCTGACACTTACTCATCATTGACCTTTTTCCGTTTAATAAAAAGCTTATCCATATTTAATTTAATAACTTAATTAATTTCAAAATTATATTGAAAAAAAGAAAAAAAAAAAAAAAAAGCAAAATAGCTAACAAATAGTCAACTTGCAAAGAAGTTAACAAAAATAGCTGCTCTCATTGAAAGGAAACTGCATATGCCCGAGACTCCCAAAGAATACTATGCCACAAGCAAAAAAAAAGTTTGAAAATGCTTACTTAAGATCAATAGTGGCTGCTGTAATTACCAAATGGGAATGTCATCATGTACTACAACCAATAAACCTTCAGGTAGAACACAGAAAGAGACTGGAAGGTGCTCAGAAGAGTGGATCCTGTTAGTCCTTGTCAATTATCAGCCAATGGTTCAGGGAGGCCACAGAAACTGATAACAAGTACAAGGACAATACACAGGAAGCTGCATAGCATTGTTAATGAACAGCATAAACTTGCCTGATGCACAGCCCATCATAATTGGTCTGTGGAACTTTGGTAAACTCTACTGTGGAGTGATGAATCATTGTACATGGTTTCTCGATCTGACAGATACCAAGGAACTTTTAACAGAGTGTGTCATCTCAGCTGTGAAGTCTGGTAAGATACTGTCATCGTCTGGGATTATTTCTTGTGATTGAACCATTAGGTTCATTCCTGGAATAATGAATGCAATTCTGGACAGTTCAGTTCCACTCTTCTTGCACTGTTAGTATATGGGAAGGCCCTCTTTCAGCTTAAAAGTGCACCATATCATACTATATAGCTTATAGTGGCTTTGTTTGAAGACATGGGGATGCAAAAGCTTCACTGGGCTTCCCTTGAGCTTCAACTTTAACCACATTAAACAATTTTGGGATAAATCATGCCTACGATCAGTAGCCAAATCGACCACTGTGTTGAAGGAGGAGAAAGGGACCAAATTACCATCTTCCTGTTATCAAAAACTGGTTCAGAGTCTAGTGACAAGGACACAGTGTATAATTAAGGCTAATGGTTAGCCGACATGTTATTAAATATTGTATAAATAAGTTTTTTGAAACAGGCACAAAAAGGTGTCCACTTACTTTTGGCAGCTTAATGTAAATTTTAAATGTTTTCCCTGAGCAAATTGGGAAGTTGCAACAAAAGATTTTAAATGGTTCATCCAAATTTCATGAATACTCAACAGCCACTTTGAATCATTAGATGAGTAATTATAAATTCTTCTTACAGATACAGTTTTTTCTAAAAATTGACTTTTTATTTTCACAAAGAAAAGAAAATACGAGTAAATATTAGTTAATAAGAAAAACAGATATGCCATGTAGTCAATGGAATAAAATGGGTTTATGATAATGATTTGTGCATTGTCACAATTCTGCAGTCTTCATTCCAAATAAATGGAGAAGCAATAAGCTTTCTACTTAACAAGAGGATTTTTGTTAAAAATTTATTTATGTTACATATTGTATTATAATGAATTTAGAGTAAATGAGCCACCGGCATTAAGTTGCTACATAACTGTAATAGGTAGAATACCATATAATTAAAGAACTGAGAGTACTGTGATTTAAAATCATGATACACACTGGAACCAAAGTTGTATGCAAGTCAGCAATTCTTAATTTTTTCCTCATATAGGTGTTTTATTTTTTAAATCTGAAACTTTGTATTAATGATTATAAACTTCACTTCAAGGAATGAGTGACATATCTTTGAATAGCATAAAAATCTTAAATTATTTTGCTTCTGAAACTGTTCTATGAGTAGAATTTTCATACAAATGATGATACAAATGGAAAAGGCATGGATATATACAAGTATTTCGTCAAATAATATTCATATATAATTGTTGTTTACAATGTTCATAATGGCATATTTATAATGATACTTATCTTTGAAACTCAGAGACAAAATAGGTATAAAGAAATCTCCAGCCTCGGTCCTACAAATGTGTGCTTTCGTAAGAATAAATTTGTTCCTAGCTTGACAATGATAAATATAAGAAAAGTTCAGAACAATGCTCTTGGAATGAGATGAAGATTTCAATAGACTGGAATATTACCATTAACTGAATAAGAGTTAATAATTAAATGAAAAAATATTTTTTGAAAAATAGTGTTGAATTATACCCATGGCCATGTTACTTGCAAAATTGGCAAAGCACTTATTAAAAGTTAACTTGTTACTAGCAGCACCTCAAGGAATCCCAATCACACCTCTTTTAAAAGCTGGTTTTGCAGTCTAAAAATTTCACACGATGATTATGCAGAAAATTTCCAAAATTCCATAAATATGGCATATAACATAGCACGCACGTGTGTATTTATTTATTTATTTTTTTTTTTATTTTTTTTTTTTCAAATGAAATGATATGACACATAGTTTTCTAATTCTCAGAAAAATGGCAAGAGGACAAAGTTTCAAACTTAGTTTTCACACATTTCAACAGACAAGAAGAGGAAATACAATCGGTGTTCACACTATAAAATAAATAGTAAATAAACAGTAAAAGTGATAATGCAAAGAATTTTTATGAACATGTTGTGTAAGCATAAAATGAAGTTGACTATTCAAAACGAAATGAGTTGCTTATCATAATTCATTTCATGATAAACTTCAGGAATGAAAGTGAAATACCTACTTGCTGAAAGTTATATCATGTGCAATTCTGGGAGAATGAAAATATTTCCAATTATCCATTGTACATGTGTGGTTCCAACTGAAAATGAAATGAAAGAATAATATATTTAAGTCACAACTACTCTTAAAAAGTGCAGAATTTGCAATGAAATCATGATGTGTATAATGAGAATGCAAATTTTATGCAGGAAAATGAATATAGCATTTTTCTGCTATAAAACTCAGTGTGACCATCATGCAGGGTTGATAATACAGTATGTTTGGTTGATATCTGTTGTGATCAGGAAGTTCATATTTTGAGAAAGAAATTTATTTATGGGTTTGAAATTTTAACTTCAGCATAATCCCTTTGAAGTACTATCACCTTTTTGTATGCATTCCTGTAAACTGCATCGCTGGAGATATCTGCAATGCCATAACAAAATATCTTTAAAGAATTAACCATACACATGCCTGTGCAAGAGGTATTAAGGAACTCTTCTCCAGTATATTTAATCCTCGGTGGGCAGCTGCTAAGGCTAACAAATAGTCAACTTGCAAAGAAGTTAACAAAAATAGCTGCTCTCATTGAAAGGAAACTGCATTTAGCCAACCCCCATAGAGACTTAATCAAAACAAAAAAGAAAAAACTGACTAACTAATTTATTATTAGTAGTAGTGACAAATGATGCAAGAAAACAAACGTATACAGCGTCAGCCAAAAAAAAAAAAAAAAAAGAAAAGAAAAGAAAAGGAAAGAAACTAACTTCCCATTTCACCTGACCATCTCCTCAAACAGTTTATGTAGTTCTTCCTTGAATTTATTCAAACTACCCACCTCTATAACAACAGATGAGAGTTTTTCCCAACAATCAAACCACCTTCTGGCTGAAAGCAGATTTCCACACATCTGACCTGCAATTATCCTTCCTCAATTTAAATTTATGCTTCCTTGTGTGTACTCTGAGCAAGAGGAAGGACTCAATCAGTATTGAGCTTATTCAATCCATTCAAGGCCTTAACCACCTCAGTCAGACTGCCCTGCATGTGCCTAGTCTCCAAATGCTGAAATTTGCAAAATTGAAGCCTTTCCTGGTAAGAGAACTTTTGCTCCCCTCACCCAAAACCCTTTTGCAATTTTCTCTGGGTCAAAGCAGCAACTTTGATCCTCAGCTTTTTTTTTTCTTTGGTTTCTGTCAAAGAAAAATTCTGAGTGCACCACTGTATTCAACTCTAGTTGATGGTGGGATGCTGAATTTAAGCGAAGCAGATTTTTAGATGATAGCAAGTCCAGGCATTCATCACATGTCTGTATAGGAGAAATCCATAGAACAGTGCATGAATCTCTTGTGAACAAATGTTATTTTGCCATCATGTGGATTTTTGGTCTTCTCCCAGCATTTCATCCCACAGTCAATCAGTATAAATTTATGTATGCAAACAACATACAAATTGATGAAAAATTATAACTTGACTTCAGAGATCAGTGGAACTTAAAACAGTTGTGTTAAAACTGAAAACATCTTTTTTATCCCATTTTTATTCTTAGATCAGGTTTAAAAGCATGACCTAGAAATACTTATCACTTCAATTCCCAAGATATTCTGTAATGCTGGCCGGGTAAGACAAAACTTCTCATGAAATGGTGTAGAAATTCAAATGTTGTGCTTCACTTATAGCAAAGTAGCTTGCTATGTTACAAATCTAAAGTTGCAATGGAAATCAAGGATGAAGGATTACAAACATTCATGCCTTATTATACAGAGAATGCAGCTGTTAGTGATTTATTCTGGAATGGAAATGGCTTCTTTTTAGAACTAGGTGGATATTTTGTTTACTTTAAGATAAATAGACCTAACTCCCAGTAGCATCAGTACAGACAGTCACAATAGCTCTGGAACTAAAGGGATGATGTCTAACTGCATCCCTCTTCCATTTCCTATACTGAATCTATTTCCAGGACTGGGGAACATCATTAAAGACAAAAGTTTTTAAAGTGAATGGGATGTGTCATATGAATGATTCACAAGGCAATAAAAATAGGACTCCCCACTAGTGTAGCTACCCTTTTTCGGACCCGGAGGCAAAGAACATGTTCGAGCCCCTTTAATGAAAATTGCAAAAACAGGAGATAGCCGGGCCCGGAGGCAACTGCCTCGCCTGCCTACATGATAGCTACGCCACCAACTGTCCCCCAACTCTTTTGAATATCATTTAAACCACATGTATGGAAGAGGAATGATTAGTATGGTCCTTAACTCCCAAAATACAAACTTCTTTGATCAGTTCTTGTGACTGGCAGATAATTAAGAAATAAGGTTGGTTTCTTAGCCTCACATTGTCAAATAAAAAAATGCACAGTGTTCATTTTGTGATTTCTGTAATATTAAGTTAATATTCTGCAGGGAAAATGTTGTTAAATTTTATTAATTAGTTAAGAAAAGGAGGAATTACCTCTATGATGTCTTGTAGAACACTTCAGTGCTGATACTCTCCATTGTTGAATCAACTATACAAATAATTTACATGTATTCCACACCCTCATAGACAAAATCATATGATCCAATGCACCACAGAATCGGAGGCCCACAGACCCCAAAGCCCAACCCCAAAATACATCGAATCACCAACCCTAATCTTCAAATGAGAGAATACAATACATCCATATTTTAAAAACAATTTAAATGCTCTGAAACCAAATAAATAATGAATTCATACTATTAAAATTTTGAAAACAAATATTAAAATATAAAAACACATTAAGAATCCTCTGAAACATTAAGAAACTAAATTTTTTAGTAACAAAATCTTTAGTTTCTTAATGTTTCAGAGGATTCTTAATGTGTTTTTATGTTTTAATATTTGTTTTCAAAGTGTTAATAGTATGGATTCATTATTTATTGGCTTCAAAGCATTTAAATTGTTTTTAAAATACGGACATATTGTATTCTCTCACTCAAAGATTGGGGTTGGTGATTCAATGTATTTTGGGGTCGGGCTTGGGGTCCGTGGTACATTGGATCATTGATTTTGTCTACGAAGGTGTGGAATACATGTAAACTATTTGTATAGTTGATTCAATAACAGAGAGTATCAGCACTGAAGTGTTCTACAAGACATCATAGAGGTAATTCCTCCTTTTCTTAACTAATTGATATGTAAAGTAAAAAGTGTTGAGCCTTTGCAGCTGTTATCTATCAATTATGTAAATTTTATGAAATATTAATTATTAAATACATAAACTACTATAAAAAATGTCTATCCATTATTGGTACCAAGAGAAGGAACAGAAATAACATAAATTAATGAAACTCTGCCATTAGCAGGAATGTTATATTCAGAAATATTTGGAGAAATCAAATTAATAACTTATTTTATAATTGTATAACTACAGACATACATAAATGGCCTTGTACTGCATAGCATATGGCATCTCTGTACAGTAACTTCAAATAAAATTATTTCATTACGGTGTTTATCAAAGTTTTTTTTTCTATCAGAGCTGGTTGTACCTTGTGTATAATCAGCTAAAGAAGCATCTTCTTTGCTACCTTGAGCTCATGAAAACAGATGAATTTATTACCTGTATTACTTCCATGGCACATGTATACATGAGAAGTCTAGTCATTTTAGAAGCTTAGCCACGACCATTTAATATGCTAAATAATTACCATTTAAAATTCATGAGAAGGAATAAATTTTCTTAACTTGGCCCCCTGCATGCAGGGCTGACAAATTTCATTTGTGGCAAGGGAAATAAAAACTAGTGTGCTAAATGCATGTAATTTCTGCAGCATTAATCTACTGTTTCAGAGTACATTAGATGTATTTAAATATAGCTTATAATTAGCATCTAAAAGGCACAGCAGGAGTGTGCTACCAGGCTTGTGATAAAAATGGAAAAAAGCATTCCTTTACACCTCAAGAACTGCATCACAAAACTGTTCGTTTTGGGCTTATCCTTCTGTTCCATAGAGCTTACATTATGGAAGAGGAGGGCAATTTACCTTCCATTGTTCACTAAAACTGATGGGCATTCCTTCTTTTCTTTGACAGCAAGTTACAATATAGACAAGTTGCATGTTTTGTCCTTATGTAAAACTCAGGAGATCTGGCTGAAATCTTTAAGCTTGTGACAGGGAAATTTATTTTATTTGGCATCGTAAAGCCAAATGCTTTACGATGAAGTGTGAGCGAAAAGCTCACACTTCATCAGGCTTCTCACATCAGAGTGTCTTCAACCTGTGAAGATGTTGTAGAGGTGACTGGTGTAGAAATAGAGGTGTGATGTCAAGATCTGGCAGGAAGAGTAGAAAACGAAAACAAAAACAAAAAAAAAAAGGTCCCCAAGTCACCCGTGGTCGAAGATATGCAGGTCTGATGAAGCCAGATATGAGATGACTATCAGATCGACGGCTGGAATTCCATGTGTCACCAGAAGACATTCTTACATCATACGTGAGAGGCTGCAATCACTTCTTCTCGTCTTGTACCTAATAGTTAAATGGGATGGAAAAAAAATTAAAATATGCATCATTTACAGAGAGTACTAATATGAGATTAATAAAGCAAATAAAATCCTGTAATTGCCTATAGTCCAAATTAATAAAACTCTTGGTTAACTCAAGATACTATTATTTAAATCACACATTGCATTAATATTTTTTATTAGTTTTATAAATAAACTAATAAAAAATAAATAAAAAAACCAGATTCAGAGGAGTTGATCTATTTCTTCCTTCCCCCTCAAAGAAATATTTTATATACATAAGTATGAGAAGGAAGCTGATGCAGCAAATGCCAAATACCCATTGAAGCATGCAACAGAATTAAAGCATACACCAACAATCATCAGCTTACGTCACTATTAGATTTCCGCTTATGTTATTACTTATGGCAGACTGGCCAGCACTTTTTTGATTATTATTATAGACCTCTTTTACTAAAAATTTTTTTGAAAAATTATTTTAAAATATAAAACTATATATAAAATATAATATATTAAAATATAGAAATGGGCATAGCCAGAACATGAATACAGTTATTTAGGCTGCATGTTTGAGTCCATATGGTACCACTAAATACAGTGATCATGCTGATAATAGTTATCTATCCTCCATGTTGTAAAATCTTATGACTCCTATGTTTCCATCCCAAAGTATAAACAGAAATTTATTATATCTCGCCCAGGCAATAGTAAGATTTTATTTTAACTGGCCAATGTTGGAAAGGACAAAAATTTGTTCTTAAAAGTCCACTTATTAATTTGCATTATCAAGGCCATGACAGGCAGTGGCAAAAACAAAGTGAGGATCATGTACTCAACCAAAGGCTCCAACAGATAATAGGCAAACAGTCAATGTTTTAATGCGAACTCTGCACCATCCGGTAAACATATGAACTGTAAGGTGTGTCACAGAGTGTCCTTTATGCAGCTTGGCACTGTTTGCCCAGCAACAGAAAGAGTGGGCTAGTGTTTTATCATTATTAACATTAGTAATAGTAGTAATGGCAAATGATGTAGGGAAACAAGCTTTAACAGCATCAATCCCAAAAAAAAAAAAAAAAAAACTCATCTGTCCATCGTCTCTAGATTTAAATTTATTAAAATTACCCATTTCCACAGTACTAGATGGTAGCCAACAATCACTCTCTGACTGAAAGCAAATGTTTGCATGTGTTTTTTGGACACCCCATGCCACCCCATGCTCCTGTGGAAACACATGCTGTGAACCTGCGAGCTTGCTGATATTTAAGATTTTAATGGCGTATCAGCATCTAAGGCTATCGTGCACCAAGTCTAAGGTAATAAAATATATATATGTAAAAATATAAAATAGCATATCTAGTTAATATATTATAAACAAAAATATGGCATAAAACACTTACAATATATTAAACATTAGAGCAATATAAATAAAACTATGTAAGATTAATCAGTTGTATAAATCTGACACATTATCATCGTCGGATAAAATCTGCCTGAGTGTATAAGGCTCAGACAGATGGTTAAAACATAAACGGCGTTCATTACTAAAATTCAACAAAAATATGACAGATAGTTAAAATTGCTTTACAATGTCTACACACAGGACAATCATCAGCCCTCATGAATGCGTCAGGTGAGAATGTCCTATGCGTAGCCGAGCAAGAATTACTTCCTTCCATCGAACCCTGCGCTGACTAGCATTATTACAGGCTTAATTTCATTCAGCTGTGGTAGGGCACCCATTCCAAGATTATTGCCAACGTGCACATAATATTTTGTAGATCACTTGCTTGCAGTCTGTATAGGGGATATAAGCAGATGTATAAGCAGATGCAACTTTGTGGCATTGCTGATTTTGCTGCTGCATCAGCCAAGTCTCTGATACCAACATGGCTAGGGATCCAGCAAAAGCGAATATCAAAGTTTAACTCTGAAAGGGAGTATAATATTTGCTCTGAAAGGGAGTATAATAATATTTGCTGCACCTGACATAATACTGGGTGAGTGCTTCTCACATTGAATAAGGCCTGTAATATGCTTAGGGAGTCGGTATATAACATGCACTTTTGGTACTGGTGGGTTTTATATGATCCAGGCCAGTTCTATTGCATGTAGCATCAGTGTATATGCTACATTCGCTTGGAATACGACAGCAGATTGTTTTGCTAGGAAAGACAAGCTGATCCTGCAAACTCTTCAGCCATCTGTATAAACCGGCAACAATTCAGAGCATTCGGCAAGGTGTGCTGCAAAGAGTTGCCGATATGCCGAAAAGCTAACACATGGCGATGTGTTAGCTTTCAACCTAAGAGTGAAGTCACAAGACTGAATCGTATATTCCAAGGTATATTCCCTTGGAATAAACTAGTGAGCTGCTCATTAGTTCATTTCAGGCGCAGTCTTGAAGTGTTCAAGTCATGCGTGCGCATATGTATTTTCGTATGCGCGTGCGCATATCTATTTTCGTATGCGCGTGCGCATATTCATTTTCGTATGCGCGTGTCCATTTTCGTATGCGCGTGCGCATATTTTTTACTTATAAATATTATTTATCTTATTAACAATATTATTTTATAACGAAACAGGTCTACGCGGTAAAAATATTATTTTATTTTAACATGTTGATGTAATCATTATGAACTTGACGGTTTGCGCATGTCCATTTTCGTATGCGCATATTCATTTTCGTATGCGCATGTGCATATCTATTTTCGTATGCGCGTGCGCATATTTATTTTCGTATGCGCTTGCGCATGCCCATTTTCGTATGCGTGTGCGCATGTCTATTTTCGCATGCGCGTGCGCATGTCATTTTTGCATGCGCGTACGCATGTCCATTTTAGTATGAGCGTGCGCATGTCCATTTTCGTATGAGCGTGCGCATGTCCATTTTCGTATGCGCGTGCGCATGTCTCTTTTCGTATGCGCCTGCGCATATTTTTTACTTATTTTTTCTTATTATTTGGCACTGTGAAATTTTCTGACTTGTGTGAATATGCTTAAATATGTGCTTTGTACATATGAACGTGCACATACCTTGATGCACTGTCTACCTCACAACTATGTACATACTCATATCTATTGAATGGCTAATGCTACGTTTTTAATTGTTATGTAATATTTTATACTGCACAAATTTTTATACTGTACATATTTTTATATTACCCTATATCATTGTCAAGCCCCTGGCCTCCTGGCTGTGGCGGGCACATTATTGTATCTTTACTGTACAATAAAGATTTTCTTCTATTAATTTTATTTCGATATATTGATGTAGTATCGTTGCAATCATTATGAACTTGACTACCAAGGGATCCGCATCTTTCTTAAAAATGGTATGCGCATGTCCATTTTCGTATGCGCATGCGCATATGTATTTTCGTATGCGCATGCGCATGTCTATTTTGTATGCGCGTGCGCATATTCACTTTCGTATGCGCGTGAGCATTCATTTTCGTATGCGCATGTCTATTTCCGTATGCGCGTGCGCATATCTATTTTCGTATGCGCGTGCGCATATCTATTTTCGTATGTACGTGCGCATGGCCATTTTCATATTTTATTTTATTTTATTTTATCAATAGCAAGATACACAACAGGTAACCATTAACAGTGTATCTGAGATCAGATCAATAAACATAATAACAGTAATATGAAATCCAACAGGACGATAAACATTGATATAGATTCAAACAATAAAAGCATATGTACAAAAGAGGATTGTATTACGTTAAGTTACCGGTAAAACAAGTAATAATTAACCCGTTAGACAATAGAAAAATAATATAACCAATAATAAGCTACAATAATTAGATGTGAGCTAGTCACTTTGCAGTTTAAGAGAAGAGGCAAACTTGTGGATGGAGTTCATCAGTGATTGGGAGTTGTCAAAGAAGTCAATGAGAGAGTCATTCGCTGATTTGCTGACTGAACTTCATAAAGTCCGTGTTGGCAGAGTCAAGGCGAAACGGTGTAAGGTTCCTGACTTGTCTACAGGGAGCATTGAAGTTTATTTTACTCAGGATATCAGATGCTTCATAAATTCCAGTGATTTTGGCTTACTTTGGGCGATGTCAGCAGTAACTCTTCTAGTGCACAGAGGCCTCAGATGAAAGTAATCGCACAGCGATTCATAATACACTGAGTGATAGAATAGAGGATTGCGGTACGTAAGGTAACGGACAAAATTTTTTTGGACTGCTTCAATTTTGTTAAAGTCTTTGTGTGAGGATTCCAGATGGGTGAACTGAATTCAAGGATTGGCAGAACAATAGTTTTATAAAGGATAACCGCATATCTGTAGTTTTTGAACTTGTATGTGTTCCGTTTGATGAATCCCAGTGTTTTGAATGCTTTGCTGGTGATTTTAAGGACATGGGCATCGAATTTAGCACTGCTGGAAAAGAGAGTCCCCAAGTCGTTAACTTGGTCACACCTTTCGATGATCACAGAGTTAACAGTGTACTCCGTATTCATTAGTTGTGGAGATCTGCAAGATGAGAAAGAGATTACTTTGCACTTCGAGGGGTTAGCAGACAAGCCATTCAGAGATAGCCACAGAGAGAATTTATTGAGAGCACATTGAAGCTGTTGAGAATCGGTAATCTCCTTCACTGCTGAGTAGATCTTAAGATCATCTGCATAGAGAGCAACTTGAACATTGGAGGTGTAGATGAAAGAAGGAAGATCATTTACGAAAACAATGAAGAGAAGAGGACCTAAGGGAGAGCCTTGTGGTACTCCGCTTAGTGGTATAAAACAGTCTGAGTTCACTTGATCGATGATAACTCTCAAGGAACGATGCGTAATATGGCTGCGTAGCCATGAGAGCAAAGGGTCACAGATACCATATAGCTTAAGTTTTTCCAGAAGTTGTTCGTGCGGGACTTTATCAAATGCCTTAGATATGTCTGTGTAGACTGCATCAACTTGTAGGTGGTTATCAAGAGCTTCCGAGATGTATTGCCAGAAAGGAAGTAAATTTGTGACTACTGACTTGCCACTGCAGAAACCATGTTTCTGATCGATGAAAGGCCTTAAGAATTCGAAGAGATGTTTGTGTACTGCTGTGTCGAAGAGTTTAGCCAGGCTGTTTTGCAAGGTTATGGGTCTGTAATCAGATACGTCATTTTTATCACCTTTTTTGAAAATAGGAACTATATTGACCTGCTTAAAGTGCTTAGGATACTTCCCCAGCCTGAGAGACAAGTTGAAGATCCGCAGTATGAGGGGTTTTAATGTAGTGACAGTCATTTTCCAAAATAAGCCTGGAATGTCATCTGGGCCTCTAGTATAGTTATTTCTCATGCTTTTTAATGCCGAATTTAAATCTTCATCAGTGATAAAGAGGTTAATGAGGATATCATCTTTAACAGGTGTGAAGTCAGGAAATGAGGCAGGTCTCAATGTATCATTTGTTTGAATTCTAGAAAAGTGTTTGGCAAACTCTTGAGCAATACTGAATTCGTCAGATAAGAGAATTCCATCTGCGTTATGGAGTTGTAACTTTCTACTGGTTATATTCTTATACTTCATGAAATTCCAGAATGGTTTGATATCTGTGAGTAAGCAGACTATCCTGAACTGACTCTGTATACATATTGTAAGAGTTTAATATGAGCGTTTTCACTTCTTTGCGGAGTTGGCTGAATATTTCGTAATATTGGCTGTCACCTGATTGCTTATATTTGTTTCTATAAAATTCTTTGGATTTAATTTTATGTATTAATTCGCTGTTATACCAGTGCGGGTAGGTAGAGCGTGTGGTAAGATGGGATTGAGGAACAATATCAGATATAACTGAATGGACGCAGTTAATCAGGTTGCTGGTGAGCACATCGATGTCATCCATAGCGTCAGCGAGCTGCTTGTCTACGTTTCTTAGAGCTAGGTTGAGCAAAGGCCAGTCAGCCATTCTGAAATTGAATCGTGGAGAACGGGAGCTGCATTTGAAGTTATGAGAGGTCACTGTGATGTCAAAAGTAATTGGCGAATGATCCGAGTGAAATATAGGGTTGTCATTGTGAACATCTATATGAGTAGAGGAAAATATTAGGTCGAGGAAGGCATTTTCTCTGGTTGGAAAATTGCAAATTTGTTCAAGACCATAGCTGTGAAGCATATTAAAGAGAGCCCTAGTCTGCAGTGATGGAGAAGAAGATCCTAAATTGGCCAGTTGACAGTTAAAGTCACCCAAAACCATTGCTATGTCGGCAGATTGAATTAGTGGGAAGATAGATTCCAGCGAGCTTTCTAAGTACTGGAGGTCGATATTAGTTAAGGGAGGTGGAAAATAAAGCAATACTATTAAAACTTTTACCTTGCCAAGATGAAGAAGGCAGTATACTGATTCAATATTTGTGAAATTTGATGCAATTTCACAGAGTATATGGTTAGAATGTATAATAGCTACTCCGCCTCCACGAGATCCTCTGTCCTTTCTATGGATTGTATATTGTCCATCTATAATCTCCTGATCATCAATATTTATGAGAGCCAGGTTTCAGTGAGCAGGTAAATGTCGTAAATATGTGAGCCTTGGATTGCTCTGAAGTGGTTTAGGTTGCTAATTATACTCCTGCAATTCTGAAGGTAAACACTGTAGGGATCTGGGGATTCTATGACGAGAGGAGAACGTAGTATGTGTAGATAGCAGGGTATCTGATTGCTATGCCTGTGGAGAAGAGATTTTGGACTCCCTTGATGGTCTGTCAGTGAAGCGTTTTACTAGAGCCCCTGATAAAAGGGATCTTAGATTCAGCACTTTTTCTGTTTGTGATGGAAGGCATGTTATTATAAAAGATGAGTAGGCGGGACACCGTGTCTTCAGAGAACGGATATGCGTGTGCGCATGCCTATTTTCGCATGCGAGTGCGCATGTCATTTTTGTATGCGCGTGCGCATGTCCATTTTCGTATGCGCCTGCGCATATTTTTTACTTATTTTATCTTATTATTATTATTATTAATTTTATTTCAATATGTTGATGTAGTATCGTTGCAATCATTATGAACTTGACTACCAAGGGATCCACATTTTTCTTAAAAATGGTATGCGTGCGCATGTCCATTTTCGTATGCGCATGCGCATATGTATTTTCGTATGCGCGTGCGCATATTCACTTTCGTATGCGCGTGCGCATATTCATTTTCAAATGCGCATGCCTATTTTCGTATGCGCACACTGTGCATGTCCATTTTCGTATGTGCGTGCGAATGTCTATTTTCGTATGCGCATGCGCATATTTTTTTCTTATTTTATCTTATTATTAATTAACAATTTTATTTTATTTTATTTCAATAAAAGTTTCACACATTTCAATAAAAATATCACACATAAAAGTTTGTCACACACAAACTGTGTGTAAAAAGTAAGGTGGTAGATGACTTTCATCAACCGGTGAAATAACACCACTTTGCTTATTGGAGGCTTGAAGTGGTGAAACCCATGTTTAGTCTCTAGAGCAAAGTTTCCGGCATCCCCTTGCCCCATACTTCTCCTTCAACCAATGCACGGTACTAAGTACTATAGGTTTTGTGTTTGTGGTTTTCATAAAAAAAAAAAAAAAAAAAAGTGTGTGACAAACTATATATGTAACATAACAAATATATAACATGAAAATATAAAATGCTGTTTTAGTTCACTTTGCAGGAGGGCTGTATAGAAATTATTTGCAGGTTGTATCCAGCCCGTTTGGACACTGGTCTGGACACCACTGGTCTAATACAATGGGAAATTTGCCTTTCTAACAGTAGTGTTGCTTGAATGAGAGATTCTCATCCCTTATAATTGCAGATCTTTGTGGGTTTTTATAAATTCACCACTGATAAACACTTATCATCATTTCATTGTTCTTTATTAGTGAAGTTCGTCTGCTCTGTCTTTGTGTGATTTATTTCTAAGCCAACTGACTTAAGATACATTTCCAAGCTGGAAATGTGTTGTGCAGCTTCCTCATTTACAAGCCAAGATATAACTGGATTTTCTCAGCTCAATAAAAAAAAACTTTGTCAACAACCTCAAAGACAAACCTAAGCAGGTGCACAGAAACAGCTCTAATGCTGCTGATATGAAAACGCCGGAGAGTGAGAGAGACTACTTCCCTCCCCCCATTTTGCACAATTTTAGCTATGATAAAATCAAGTTTATATTGTTGAATGACTGTCAGGTATCTATTAAAATTATTTGAATAATTTTAAATGAATAATTTGAAAAAGTATTTGAAGGGAACAACATTAACATTAGTAAAGACACATGATGCAAGAAAGCAAGCTTATATAGCATCAGCCAAAAAAAAAAAAAAAAAAAAACTCTCATTTCACCCATCCACTCGCTCAAAATGTTAGTCTAGTTCTGCCTTGAATCTATTTAAGCTATCAACTTCTACACGAGATGGAAGTTTGTTCGAGCAATCAACCACCTGCTGGCTAAAGGCAAACTTTCACATCTATCCTACAACAAGAGTAATAAGGGCTTGTTCAGGGCTTCTACCTCATGTACGTCTATTGCAAAGATGACAACAGCCAAATTCTGCAGAGCGATGGCACATTGAAGAAGAAGAAGAAGCATCCAATTCTCACAAAAAACACTGTGACATAGACTGGACAAAAATCACCCGGAAAACATGCATCTAGCTGCCTGCCAAAGAAAGATGGATCCTAAAATGTTTGAACACCTCAAGTGCCTTTTTTAATAGTCTTATAATAGACTGTATTAAAACTGACTTTAAATACAGTCTATTATAAGACTATTTAATACAGCCTTTTTAATACAGTCTATTATACAGCTAAATTCAATAAACCATTTACTGACTTCAAAACCTTGATAGCCCTACTAAATAAGCATAATGTAGATAGAGACAGGTTCATGCTCCGTACAAAAATGACATGAAATGTAAAGAATATGTGTCGGTTATTGCTGATGTCATTAAACAAGAATTAGTTAAGGAAATCAGCCTCCAATAGAGTGAGTCTTCTGTTGTCAACTTGAGGACAAAGAAAAATGTACCCACCAAATTGGACATCATCCCTTTGGACACCTTCACTGACTCTTTTCAGAAACTTTTACAATTGTATAATAAGTGCATTTAGTTAGGTGGTGATTACTTTGAATAAAAATAAGACACATTTTTCAGCTCCTTCAACACTTTTTTTTTTATCATGCCAGTCTGTGAACTTTATTGCCACACCTTGCATGCAAACACTAGATTGTTGTTGTTGTTGTTGTTGTTTTGGTTTTTAGGAGCATTAGCAACTAAGGTCATATTGCTCCGGGGATATGCAGTGATCATTCCCTGACCTTTCCACATCCTCCGTATTTGGTGGTGATGGGCTCGAACCCCACTATGAAAGATAAAAGGGTAGCTCTGCATTTTGAAATGTATTTTCTTTCTGTTTATGTCAGTTATACTCATAAATTATGAACTTTTCGATTAATCAAACATATTTAAAAAATAAGGAATAAACATTTATGCATTATAAAATCCTGACTATAATTAATACTTACAACTAAGATTGACAAAAGTGATTCCCCACATAATACTCCACACCCAGCCAACAACTATAGGAGCTGTTATGAGTTGTAATAGGAAAGCCAGCACGTTATACGTCAATGATACCGCTCGATTATTATGTTCTGTCTTACAACCACAAAACACTGTCAGACCAGATATCAATGTTCCTGAAATAAAAAGGAAAGAAGTATAAAAGATTTAGAAACTGAAATAAAGACAAATCTTAAATACAAATATGTAATATAGTTGTACCAATCGATTACAATTTTTGATCTTTCTAGATATCTGAACCTCATAACTGGATGTTAGAGCAATATTATTGCTCTATATTACGATAAATCATAAGGTGTTTGTGCTAAGTATGAACATTGTTCCTAATGAAGCCATAGACATCAAAATAATGAACATTCAAAGTTTGGTTGAGAGCGCATCACCTACCTGTTCAGAGGAGCAAACAAGTCAAAACCGCGGAAGAGAAAGCGAAGGTACCAGATGGAAATAGTTCAGCCTGCACATTTGTTAACAGTTAGAAGTGCTAAGTGGGATCACTGTTCTAACATTTTGGTAACTGCAATCGTATATTTCAACAAAGATGTGAATGAAATGCTCGTTATACAGCCTAAAGGCAATTTCATGCCATTTTCTCTATAGCATCTAACGTATCTTTTCGAAATGTTTTCTTCTGACCGATCTGATCGACTATCGTGAAACAGTCACGAAGGAACTGGATGCAAAAAAAAATAAATAAATACTGTAATAATAATAATCTGGCATCATTGTGCTTGGATTTCGGTGGGGCTTTAGATGCTGTTTTGTGTGAGGGACTGCGCAGTTTGGAACAGGCTGCTGTGGTTGGAGGGGTGATTGAGTGGCAGAGGACAAGGAGTGGTTGATGTCTGCTGCTCTTCGTGGGGTGGTGTTGGTAGGGTTCATCGGCGTGCGGTTCTGGGGCCCCCCTTTCTGTTTTTGCTGTTTACTAACATTTTTCGGTGTTGATGAGAACTTATCAAGTTTGATGTCGGGGTTTTGTTGGTGGTGTTAGGGATCAGGGTCTGATACTGCAGCACAACCTAGAGAAATTAGGCATATGGGCTGAGAAGTGGCAATTCAGGCTTAACACAGATAAACACGAGGTACTACATATGAGCAGCTGTAATCCCAGAATAACATACCTATTGGTTGGCACCACTCAAAGTAATGGAGAACAAAAAAGACTTAGGGATAATTGTAATCTGACATGCTCTCACAGCAGCGCAGACAGACTGCTCGGACAGTTTGTGAGGTTCTGTCAATGATATACAGCATTCTGCCAAGGGGAATAAGGAAATGATTATCCCGTTGTATAATGCAATGGTCAGGCCTTCCAGACCTGTATGCAGTACGCATATCATGAGTCTGGAAGGCTCATCTTCAGAAGAATAGGGGATGTACCAGAATGAGTGCAAACAAAATTAGTCCGGATCACAAAAGGATGCCCCTTACCATGAGAAACTTGTTCTCTAAATTAGTGTCTGGAAACCAGACCCTTGCAATGAGATCAAATTGAAGTGCATAAAGGCTGCAAATTGATTAAGTAAATTAAATGCTGATGACATCCTTACTATTTGTCGGGTGAGCACACATAAGGGGACAAATTTAAATTGGAAAAGTATGATTGCTGGATTGCTTTCATTAAGACAGTAATTGATTGTTGGAACAAACATCTAGTGTTGTGGAAGTGGGATAGTCTGAATAAATTTAAGAATTTATACAGCCTATCTCTAATAATCTGTTTAAATTATTAGCTTCCTTTACTAATTTAGACAAATTATTAGAACGAGTTGCCAAATGATGGTTTCTTTTTTTTTTTTCTTTTCTTTTTTTTTTTTTTTTTGTTGCCGCTTTCTTGAATCATTTGCCACTACTAATATTAAGTTGGGAGCACTAATTATGGGCACACATTTGTTGAACACATTTTATTTGTGAGAATGTCTCCAATAAAAAAAATTTTACCAGTTTTCGGAAACAGATATCTACCCGTTCAGTCGGTATGTCATTTCTAAAGAGGGATTTGGCGATAATCAGGGAGACACTCAACCTGACAGTAGTGTTTTAAATTTTCATAGAACTCATGCAGTTCAACGTCAAACTCTAGAATCAAATAAATTTTCAGAAACCACAAATGAACTTATAAATCTACATGATATCAATGATAAAAAAAACGTTCTATTCAGACACAGTTGACGGCGCAATAGAATCGCCTAAATCTTTCAAAGAGCTCTTATAAAGACCCCAGAAAAGACACACTTATGATAATATTTTGTAATATCATTTCCATCAATGTGTCCTTGTTGTCCTCCGTGGCAATATAGTGGGTGCCACGTCACTAGTTTGAGGGGTTTGAGTTTGACTCCCGTTGATGCTTGAGGAATTTCTAAAGTCCTCTTTAGTCAAGGCTATGGTTAGCCGATCTCAGGCGCAGAGCTATGTAGAGAGTGAGGCGAGTGAAGCTCTTGCCTCACGTTAAAAGCTGAAAGGAGCGCCTAAAGAAAGGTTAAATAATTGCCAATGTTTTAAATTTTCTGTTTTGATTATTCCAATCCATTTATCATCTTGCTTTTGCAAGACAAAAATCCTTGTCGCGCTACTGTACAGATACAGAGTTCTGTGCGCGAGCACTATGTCGATCACCACTATGGTTGTCGTCCCACTGATCGTCATTTTTATAACCTCAATTTTAATGTTTTATTAAAACATGTACCAGAAATGTATTTTAAATAAGTCATATTTTTTAAATTAATTTTTTTTTTATATATATTTTAGGGGAGGGCACAATTTTTCATTCTTGCCTCAGGTATAAAAGGGCTCGGCACGGCCCTGATCAGGCGGAAGAAATATGGTTTCATCTAGAGCCAGCCACAAGCATGTTCGAACGGTTCTGTTGAACACAGCCCAGCGCTAAAATGGTCTAAATAATATCATCCACTTTTCCGCATTTCTATCAACAAGCCTACAGCCATCTTACCCACATTATCGTCATTCCAAGAGCGCTTGATCGAATCAATTTTAAAATTGCTAGAAGTAGAGCGCATATTTCATTTCATTCTCAATGTTTATGTTTCGTTCGAATATAGGACGTTATTTAAAAATGTAATAATTATGTTATACTCACTTTGAATGATATCTGTATTGTTTGTGTGATGTGTATTGTAATAATTGGTTCCTATTATTATTTATTCATGTTCCTATTTTTCTGGGATGACTACAATTGTTAAACACTATTGTTGATTTAATATAGTTAGGAAAGGACGTTAAGTGGTTGTTTTCCATTAAAATTATTACTAAATATAATACCACTCTTATACCACGTGAAATTAATGCACATCAGGTTTCTGGAGCATTGGCAAGAGGAGTCTGTCAGCAGCACAGTCTGATGATGGGTATAGTAAGATACCTGAAACGTTACCTTAATGTACAGTAGTTTAGGCGAATAGCTTAATAAACTATATTATTAATTTCATGTGGTATTATAAGATCTTTATTGTACAGTTCACCGGTACACGCAGGTACCACGACCATACAATACCCTTCACGGCACCATGCCAGGGGTTTATTATTATATTTAGTAATAATCTTAATATTGTTGATTAACATATTAAATATTATTCGTATTTAAAATTTTTGTTCAGTATAATATAAAATTATTTATTTATTAGTTACGGTAAAATCTGAAAAAAAAAATTAAAAAATCACTATTACAAAAACACCCCATATAAGTTTCGCACAGTACCCAAGGTCCCATGAGTAATTCTTGAACAGGGCTCCACAAATTTTGGGGTCGGACCTGAAATTTTCACCGTAAGTCATTCCGGGTTTCTAACCCTGCACGACAAGCAAATCGGCTCATGAACACAAGCACACACAGTGACAGAGGCGGATTTAACGGCGGGCGCACCAGGCGTGCGCCCTGGGCCCTGACTTCTGAAGGGCCCACGCAAAACCCCAACAAATTAGTTGAACATATTAGTTCAAAACTTTGTGATTATTATTATGCTATTATTAATAATATTATACATATATTATATTCAAATTGTATTGGAAATAAAACATTAATAGTACATAATATTTTTTATTTATTTAAAAATATGGTTAACATGTATTTTCATTTTCCCTGTCTCTCTCTCTCTTTTTTTAAGGGGTCCAATATTTTCTTCTGCGCCCGGGGCCTCAACCGACCTTAATCCGCTCCTGCACAGTGGCAATATTGTTTAAGTCCCGCCTATAACCCAACAACAGCAGTGTCCTTGTATTGATGTAATGTAAACCCCAGAATAAACCATAGTCCCATCCTCTCTTCCGTAACGACAAAGTAGAAGATATGAGAAGGTATTCTACCTATTGCATTTGTATGGGCGGACGGCAAAGCACACCAAACCTTTCTTTGAGGTTCCATCGTGTATGAATTGCAGTTAATGTTTTCACGCCACTGATGATTTTATATTAACTGACGTTTTCGTTCCTCTAAAAATTTACTAATCGTTTTTTAATAAAAACATTTTAATTTATGTTTTAGTAACTAACTTTTTTTAAATGTAATGTTAATTTCGTTCCTCTAAACTCCGTTTTTATTATAGCTGTATTTCGTGCATTTATGTTTAATGAATTAAATAAAATTACATTTCAAAATTTCTTTATATAAAAATAAAAGTTATTTCTTGAATTATAAAAGATGCCCACAATTGGATCACTGGATTCCTAATATAGGAACTTTTCATCTCTTTGCTTACCCATCATGCCAGTTCTTTTTTAGCTAAATTGCGATCACAGCATTTCAATTCTAAACACACCAAAAACATGTTTACAGTGCTCGAATGTAAATACAAAATATGTAAAATATTGCCAATTTTTTAAAAGATGTCCATATTTTCTGCAGAACTATTATTACCATAAAAGGACAGCGAACAATTTCAGATCATAGGGTTTTGTTTCGAAACTCCGAAAGTCAAAACGCCGACAGCTGACAGGTTTCATTACCAATCGAATATATTTTCAGCATCCAGAATACCACATACTTAAATATTAATACACTGGTGTGCAAAACTTAAGGACCAACTCTATTTCTAAAGGTTACAACAGACAGCCATTCTTTAAAATAAATTTTCTGTTTATACTTCGGCACGACTAAACAGTCAGAGGTCGACAGCTGACAGGTTTCATTACCAATCGAATATATTTTCAGCATCCAGAATACCACATACTTAAATATTAATACACTGGTGTGCAAAACTTAAGGACCAACTCTATTTCTAAAGGTTACAACAGACAGCCATTCTTTAAAATAAATTTTCTGTTTATACTTCGGCACGACTAAACAGTCAGAGGTCGACAGCTGACAGGTTTCATTACCAATCGAATATATTTTCAGCATCCAGAATACCACATACTTAAATATTAATACACTGGTGTGCAAAACTTAAGGACCAACTCTATTTCTAAAGGTTACAACAGACAGCCATTCTTTAAAATAAATTTTCTGTTTATACTTCGGCACGACTAAACAGTCAGAGGGGTTCACAAGATAGACAGAATACAAGAAACAGCACCGTATTTAGCAGTAACGGGCTTGAACCCCGGTTACTCAAGGCACGTGTACTTATGCTCCCACGTGCCTGACCACTCAGCTACGGCAGCCCTACTTAAGTTACTCTTTACTGATGAGAGCGGATTCAGTCTCAACAGCGATTCTGGACGTCAGCTAATCTGGCGAGAGGTTGGCACACAGTATCAACCCGCAAACATCACTGAAAGAGATCGATATGGCAGTCGAGGCGTTATCTTGGATGGACGTACCGCCCTCCAGATACTGGAGGGCGGTACTGTAACCGGTGCATGCACTGTACTGAGGTAATCCTTCCCCATGTGCGTCTGTTCCGAGGTGCCATTGGCCCCGAGTTCGTGTTTATGAATGATAACGCCACACCCCACGCACTGCAGCTGTTGGAAAGTGAGGACATTTTTCGTATGGATTGGCCTGCCCGTTCTTCCGCCGATCTAAATCCTATCGAACACATATGGGACGCTCTGGAGAGACGCCTAACGGCACGTCCACACCCATCAGAAAATGTTCACCAGCTGAAGATAGCGCTGACAGAGGAATGGACGATGTGACCGCAAGAACTTATCGACAACATTGTTCTGAGTATGGACAGGGGGTGCAAAGCCTTCATCGACATTAGGGGTGACCATATCTCCTAATGAGGACCACCTCTTCCCTTTGTTCCATCTTTGGTAGTGATGTGTTGTGTGCCAGTGATGCCAGTGCTGGGTTGCCATTTTTGAATAAAGTCCCTCTGTACTGTCCTGACTGGTCCTTAAATTTTGCACACCAGTGTACTTTGGTCAAATAATTTATTAACAAAAGAAATTGTGACAAAAGAAGAATCATAACAAAAACTTAGAAAGCATCACCATCTGGATATTTTTATTATTATTAAATCATTTATTGCACGGTGGTGGTGGTTACATCAAGGCATTAAGCGCCGTGATGCGGAACGTGCAGTTTCTGGTATATGTATTATATGGCAAATATACAAATAAAGATAATTTATTTACTTAAACACTTGACCCGTAAGGCACTATCACTTTGAATAGCTGAGAAATGTCAAACAAGACAACTTCCTCCCCCCAATTCCGAGTTATGATCGGCATAATAAATACTGGGCGTCGCCTTTTTTCCCCTATTTCTTATTCGCGCTATCTGAGTTCACTGAAAAAAAAAAAAAAAAAAAACGTTTCTGCCAAAGTTTTATTAACGCATAACTTCTTTTGGCAAGGCTCCTATTCATTCCTTGAGAAAATCTTAACATAATTACTCACTGTCGAGCTAATTTCGCGTATCACATTGAATAATTTAGAGTATAGTCAACTTTTTGAGACAGACAGCCATTTTTCAGTCAATATTACTTTGAGTAACCTTTTTGCCCTTAAACTCCCTGGAAATGGTCTAGATCTGATAAATAAGATTAAAATAAAATGCCGTACCTTCATAAAATCCATTGCATATAAACTATGCTGCCACTTTATTAGGTACACTCCTGCTGTGCACACAAATGGTTTGTCCCATAACGCTGCAAGTCACATGACCACAGTTGTGGATATAAATGCAGCAGAACAACCTTTCTAGTATCAGTTAAGCGTACAAACTGTAGCAAGAATGGGGAAAAGGGGTGATGTAATTGACTTCGAACGTGGCATGGTAGTAGGTACAAGACGTGCTGGACAAAGCATCTCTGAAACGGCAGTTCTCCTGAACATTTCACGCACCATGTTTCAAGGGTGTATCGAGAATGGTGCAACGAACAGAAAACATCCTCTCAACGGCACTCCTGTGGAAGAAAATCGCTTGTTGATGAGAGGTCAGAGAAGGAGGATGGCTAAATTTTTTCAAGCAAACGGACGAGCCACAATGTCGCACATCACGTCAGAATACAACCTTAGTGCGCAGAACAAAATATCGCAACGGACGACTAGTCGCACTTTGTCGCGAATGGACTAAAACAGCTGACGGCTACATCGCGTACCTTCGTATCAATGAAGAACAGAGAACATGCCTCCTGTGGGCACAGCAACACCAGCACTGGACTATCGAGGATTGGAAAACAGTTGCTTGGTCTGACGAGTTGCAGTTCCTGGTGCATCATGTTGATGGAAGGCTGAGAATTTAGCGAAAATAACATGAATCCATGGACCCGTCATGTCTGACGACTACTGTGCAAGGTGGTTTGGGCAGTGTTATGGTGTGGGGAATGTTTTCTTGGCACACGTTGGGTGCATTGATACCCATAGATTCACGTCTGAATGCAACATCGTACCTAAACATCGTTGCTGACCAAGTACATCCGTTCATGTTGACAGTTTATCCTCAGTCAGATGGTTAGTTCCAGCAGGATAATGCGCCGGTGCACAAAGCCCGAATCACTATGGAATGGTCCCAGGAACATGACAATGACTTTTCTTTGCTGCAGTGGCCTGCTCAGTCCACAGATCTCAATCCTATTGAACATCTTTGGGATGAGCTGGAAAGGGCTGTTCTCTGCAGGCCTACACCTCCTTCGAATCTCAAGGAACTGCGTGACACACTCATGTCTGCATGGTACTCCATTCCTGCACAACGTTTTCAGCATCTTGTTCAATCCATGCCTAGACGAATTCAGGATGTTTTGAAGGCTAAAGGAGGCTCAACACGCTACTAGGTAGGTGTACCTAATAAAGTGGCAGCACTACCCTAACAAAAATATTCAGAAAACATTACATTGAAAAAATATGAGTTTTAATGAACAAATTAACAAGATGTAGGTTCACCTTTTTCTCCCCTGACAAAAACACAAACATTTTCAAGTAACCCGAGCAAAGCAGCTCACACAGCCATAGTATAGTATATTTTTAAAATGTGTGTTATCTAGCCAGTTTTCCTGTTTGCTGGCCGAAAAAAAAAAAAAAAACCAAAGTTTCTGGGAGAAAATCCATGCAACCTCACCCGAGACCTGCTAACTCAGCCATGATATGAAAAAATTCCATAAATTCCTTGCGTCATTAACGATATTCGAATACACGGCCATTTTACATTATAACCATTGTTTTACCAGCGAGGGTTGCTCCAATGAAAGAATCCGTTCGTTGCAGACAGGAACACAACTTTTCCCAGTTCCTTGTAGCAGGCAGTAGGAATTTGTGTCCATGTCGCTTTCACTGTACTCGCCAGTTCAACTGTAGAAGAGGGGATTGGCTGCTCCCATATTTGGCATTTCAGTTCATTCCAAAGGTGTTTTATCGGGTTCCGGTTAACTCTGGCGTGACCAGACAAGTTGTTGGATTTCATTTTCCTCAAACCTGGGAGATGAAGCAAACTGGAATGGAAAGTATATTTCCACAGAATGGAGATTGTTGGCACCTCGAAATTGTCCAAAACATTAGAGTACAATTCTGTGCTGATGCTTTTTTGCACTACAACCAACAGTCTAAGGCTGAACCAACCACTGACAGCATCCCACACCATAACTCTGTTACTCCTCCGAACCTCATTGTAGACAAAGTGCTCTGCAGTAGTTGACGTTCTCTAAACATTTTTCCAAACCACACTCGACCATCTGATCTGAAGACTGCGCAAATAGGGACTCGTAGCTCCACATATTTAAAATGGTTCATATCCCATTGTTAACAATAATAGAGGAGACCTCAGTCAGTTATTTTTTTATTATTTGGTTTTTTTTTTTTTTTAAGAAGCATTAGCAACTAAGGCCATATTGCTGAGGGATATGCGGTGGTGATTCCCTAACCTTTCCGCATCCTCCGTATTTGGTGATGACGGGCTCGAACCCAGGTCTAATCAAGAAGCATGTGCTACACACTGCTGCTCCTTCCCACCTGGCTACGGAGGCGCCTGCCTCAGTCAATACGGTGGTCATTCCCTAACTTTCCGCATTCAGTGGTCGCGGGCTCGAACCCCGGTCTAATCAAGAAGCGTGTGCTACGCACTGCTGCTCCTGCCCTCCCTACGGAGGGCAGGAGCAGCACCATTTGAAGGCTGGTGAGCTCTGGACACGTCTTTCTCTTTGAGGGAAAGTCGATTTCAGATGGCTTTAGTTAAGGTTCTGCATAGTGCTGCACATCTTTCCGTCCCCTTTTCCTTTTTACGTAATTTTTGGTCCGAAACAGTAAAATCTGCGTACTATTGCATTTACCACTAATTTAAATAACTACAGTATAAGTACTTTTTTTTAAAGAGGGTGGGGATATTGAATAGTTACAAAATTCTGGGTGGGGGCATCGAATAATTTTTGATTCGCACATTATGTGTCGGCGTCAAAAAAAGTTTGGAAAGCACTTGAATAGACAGTTGATCGCTGTACTGAGTTTCCTATATATATAGGAATCCATATATTTCTGCCGAGACCATCAAATTTTGGTAGCTTCAGACCTAAATTTGATACATGCAGTCAGTCGTTTAACATGTTCATATAGTCCAGGGGTTGGCAACCTGTGGCTCGCGAGCCGCATGAGGCCCTTTGAGCATGTAACTGCGGCTCTTTAACATTTAGCCCACATGTACGACAAGCGACATATTTCTGCGAGCAAATATTTTCGAACATGGACTATATTAAAAATAAATAAAGAAACCGTCTGAACAATGCGAGTCTCAACATGTTTAAAAATGAAAATGACGGCATATTCGCCTGATGTTGAGAGACACGCTCAAGAAGTTCAGCAGCAAAAGTCATATTAATTCATACCCAATTGGATGTTTGTTGCGTTTTTTCAGTATTAATAAATAATGTTTCAAAAAAATATTAAAAAAAAAACACCGTCCCCTCTATTCCATTTTTTAAAACCTCCCCACTCCCTCCCTCATCCCAGCTTGAGCTGAAGTGCGGCTCTTCGGATTCTTTTCTTTTTTTTAATTAGATCAAAAATGGCTCTTCACTCAAAAAAGGTTGCAGATACCTGATATAGGCTATACGTACACATACATACTTACACTGTATAGACCGGTATATATGAAATTAAGTTTCAAATATTCGGTGTTACTGAACATGAAAAGTCGCATCGACATAAAACTTTCAGTGTATGATTTGTGATCTCCATGAAGGTGGTTTTTGGCTCAATTTTGATTCTGTAGTTCACATTTCTTCCACATGGAAACATTGCTAGAAAGTTGAAAGAGCAGTTCAGAGTTTTTTTTTTTTTTTTTTTTTTTAACATTTCACCACTTATTGAGAATGTTCTTCTGGACAGGTGTGTCAAATTTCACGTCGATAAGTTACTCCATTTTCTACGTGCAGTGATCTTCCCTTAAGAAGCATTGCTACCCAAAGCTTATCTTACAGGGCACCCATCACTTGAACTATTGACAAGTGACAGTTTTAAGTACTAGAAGTTTTTAAACTAGTGGGATACGTTATTTTTTTTTTAATCAAATGCGACTGAAGTGTAACATTATTTTTTTTTGTATAGATCGAACGCGATATTCGACAATGCAAGCAATTGCTGTTTCTTCACAACCGGATGTCAACTAAAGCTCCAGAAAAATTTAATATGCGCTCATCGAAGTACTTACGTTGGCTATTGGCTATATAGCAGACATACCACTAGCTAAAGTACACGGATCCGTCTCTCTCTCTCTCATCGCAAATACGCACACACAGCATTGCACCCCGTTTAATTTTTTAGAGAACTATTTTAGAAAATTGGATCATGGATGGATGGATGGATAGACAGAGTTTAGCAGAAACTTTCGCAATATTCATCTAAACTGTTATGAAATATTTGGAATCAGTGATAATTTTCCGGCTTAACTGTTTTATTATTTTGCGTTTAAGTAAATGTATGCCGCCGTGTCGAATGTCCTTTTCAGTCATATAAAAGGACAGAGAGAGTTACAATACCGTTGAGGTGCTTAATTATCTGAAATTTTTGACAGTGTAAAACGAACCATGTCTACTTCACTAGAAAACCGCTTTACTTAACAAAATTAACAGAACAGGTAGAAACGTGGTGTAACTCGTGCGGCTTTGATGAAGCGGGACAAAATTTGATGTGGTGGTGTACCATAGAATAACGATGAAATGAGGAGACAGCGAGAAACTTCGGACAGGTATAAGGGACATTTACAGGAGTTGTATAAGAATTACCAAAAAGATCACATTACAGAAGTCGATACAAGATAATCGAAAATATGGTCATGATATCAGTACGGCTTATGATCCCCCTCCAACGGCTATATCGCGGTGAACCATGCTTAATATAAGGGTATCTATAAGATTCTGTGGCAACAAATCCCGTTCTTCACCAGCGCTTTCAACACTACACTTACAAAATCCATACACTTTTAAATTTCTGGCCTTTTCAGTGAACTGTTACACCTACAATGAAAGCAACGCGGAGATGGGGGAACCCTAGGTGCCGTTAGACACGAACACACTATATACACTCTTCACCAGCAGATATCAGTCAGCAAATGACCAAGAAGTTGACTGTCGGCGTGCAGTGCAATGCAATGCCGAAAGGTATCTCACACATGTTCGATCGGATTTAAGTATGGTGATCGTGCTGGCGACGGTAGTCGTTGGATATCTTCTGTTTCAAGAGATTCCTCCATCACTTGAAGGCCCCGGGTGCCAAGCGTATTTTGAGGCCAAGCGATATTCTTGTGATTTATAGAGTGCTCTTGATAAGTGATTGAAGTTAGCTGATTTATAGAGCTTCTTAATGTACCGTTATGTAATCGACTTAATAATAATAACAGCAATAAGAGCTTAATTGACGGTACTCACTTCAATTGATCTGCTTAGTTAAAATAAATAAAGACGGAATTGTTAAAAATCTGTAGTTAAAATTTGCTCAAGGAAGAATTGCACTACCTCGTCCCTGGTTGTCATTTATAAAATAGCCGACCGGGCTAGCCGGTAGGTAAAGTGCCTGCCTAGCAACCCAAAGGTCGCGGGTTCGATTCCCGCCTCAGGCTGGATATCACGATGGTGCCGAACAAACCGGTTGGTTGGATATCCCGGCCACGATACACGAAGGAAGCAATAAAAAACTGGTTCCTTCGTGTATTGATCACATCATACGAAATAAATAAATAAATTTATAAAATATTAATATGAGAACAAGGTGAAACCAATAGTCACAACGAGCAACTTTCGTGAAAACGTCTTCGGTTGGCAATGATAGGAGAAAAGGAATTATGTATTTAAAGGATTCCTTGCCCATAATGCATTTCGAGACATGTGGGAACTTTACGTGCGTAAGGTTCCAGACCGGTGAAAGATTGGTTGGAAGTTTCGTGTTTAGAACGTTAAATTTAGTATTATGGCGACACCATTCTATGACAAGCGCCTCGTGTTGGAAGATTTTGTAACTAGATCCTAATTTAATAATTGCGATGGCTGAATCGATTAGGGCAGGGGTGGCCAACTTAATTTGTGATGCGATCTACTTTTTTCCTTCAAAATGTGCCGCGATCCACCATCTCAAAAATTTCATTGCACAAGGTTAAAAAAGCTAATCAACACATTGAAAAATGGTTATAAATTTTAAAATTCAATACAATTCAGAATTATTATTTTAAATTCATACGTATTTAAAATTTTAATCTATGCCAAGTTTGTGTCTTCGTGTCATCTGCCAAGCTTTCAAAATCGGGGATATACTGTGATAAGGCCAACAGTAAACAATCTTCTGTATGCAAGTCCGTAAGAGCACAGCGATTCTTCGTCTTTGTTTGTGTCAAATACGAAAAGGTCGATTCACACAGATATGTGGAACCAAAACAGGAATTTAAAAGTTCACTGCATTTTTTTACATTTGGATACTTCTCTCGGCAAACATATTTCTAAAAGTCTTTTTCTGATGATCTGGCTTTTAGGAAGATATCGTTTCGCAATGTAATAATTTCATTTTCAAGTAATATTTTCTCCATGTGAAAAATCGCAGCGATTTTTTCTGCAATTTGTTTCGTATCTAAGTGGACATTAAATGGATAAGAAATATATTGTTTTAAAATCACTGATTCTGGTTTCAAAATCGTCCACAACATTCTCATTTCAGAAACATATTTTTCACTATTAAATTCAAAAACAGGATATTTTTGCTAATGATCTTGCATATATGCAAAATGGTCCAATTTTTTTTTTTTCTTTGAGATCCTTAGCCATTGCCATAAATTGATATTTATATGCAGAAATATTACTAATCATGTCACCCACATTTTTATTTTTTCCTTGTAATTCCAAATTCAGATCACTTAATTTACTGGTAAAATCTGCCAAAAAAGCCATATCACACAACCACTCCGTATCTTGTAGCTGCTGCTCCCCTTTGATCAACAAAATTTTTAATTTCATTCAGCAAATTTCGAAATCTCTGTAGAAACTTACTCCGACTCAGCCACCATCATTTTTGAAACACCTTCTTTCTCTCTCTCTCTCTCTCTCTCTCTCTCTTTATATATATATATTACTGAAATTACGTATAAAAATTTATACAAAATGCCAGTAGTATGGGCAAAACTGTAGAGCGAAAATTTAACATATAATCATAATAGGGAGAATGGGTAACAAGACAGAAACTGTAGCCGTAAGCCTCCAAAATAATTTAGAATATAATTTAAATCCAATTCAGATAAATTCATTTTAAAATTTAAAATATAAAACCAATTGTATAACAATTTAGCGGCACCCCCCTAGTAAGGTACCAGTTCCGAGAAACGTGAAATATCACCAAAAGAGACTAATCAAACTACTAAACAAAATGACAAAATAAAATAAAAAGAGACTGACCATTAATTATGCCCCATATCGACAGAGGACCACGAGGCCAATAATGGTCATGGTTTCGCTGCATTTCAATCGCTAGACAAATCGTCGCATAAGCGAACCAATCGATGGACCTATCCACCTCCCCTTCCCCAGATCGAGCCATAAATGCAGAGTATTTGCATAGCGGTGGTCCTAATGCAGCGAAAAATAAACAATAGAACAGACTAGCACTCCAGAGCAAAGCCACACCACCGACATACTGAAAGCTTAACCAGCTTATATATGGAGAGAAAAATAGAAAATGTATTTATAAGCTGGTTATATAGAGACAGAAAATATATGTCTGTCTCTATATAAGCTGGTTAAGCTTTCAGTATGTCGGTGGTGTGGCTTTGCTCTGAAGTGCTAGTCTGTTCTATTGTTTATTTTTCTCTGCATAAGAACCACTGCTATGCAAATACTCTGCATTTGTGGCTCGATCGGGGGAAGGAGAGGTGGATAGGTCCTTCGATCGGTTCGCTTATGCGACGATTTGTCTAGCGATTGAAATGCAGTGATTCCATGACCATTGTTAGCCTCGTGGTCCTCTGTCGATATGGGGCATAACGGTCAGTCTATTTTTATTTTATTTTGTCATTTTGTTTAGTAGTTTGATTAGTCTCTTTTAGTGATATTTCACGTTTCTAGGAACTGGTACCTTACTAGGGGGTGCCGCTCAATTGTTATACAATTGGTTTTAAATTTTAAAATGGATTTATCTGAATTGGATTTAAATTGTATTCTAAATTATTTGGAGGCGTACGGCTACAGTTTCTGTCTTGTTACCCATTCTCTTCCCTCCCTATTACGATTAATTTTTAGGTTTATGTTAAATTTTCGCTCTACAGTTTTGCCATACTACTGGCATTTTGTATTAATTTTTATACGTAATTTCTGTAATATATTGGGCATCATGTGGAGGATGTGTATTTTACTGCCTCTAATGACGGCTTCATATTCATTACATATATATATATATATATATATATACACACAGGGTGTCTCAAAAATATTGGTACAAAGGTTTAGGAGAGGTAGGTAACATCTAAAGGAATGTGAATCGCATAGGAACCCATAACCGGAAACGTCACAGTAAGTCGGTACACGGCGCTGTTCATCAGTTCGCGAGAGGGAAAATTTCTGGTTTACTCATTCAAGCAGTAGTCGCCGCACGAAGAGCATGCATCGATATACGAACTGTGAGATGGCAGACATGCACCTAGTGTATGGATTAGCAGAGGGCCCACACGGTGTGCGCCCCCATGCGACACAACATCGCTTCGCAATAAATGTGTGGGCAGGTATGGTCGGTGACTGCTTAGTCGGCCGATACCTGTTACCATCCCGCATGAACTCCGCTAAATATCGGATCTTTCTTGAACAAGTTCTACCAGGGTTACTTGACGATGTTCCAGCAAATGTGAGACGCAACATTTGGTTTCAACATGACGGGGCACCTGCCCATCATTGAAGGTGTGTTCGTGACCATTTGAACAGGCGTTTTGGGCGTCGATGTATTGGCCGTGGTGGACCCGTTGCCTGGCCCCCACGCTCACCTGATTTATCGAGCCTTGATTTCTTTCTGTGGAGGGCCCTCAAATCTATCGTGTATGAATTGCCTGTGGAGACGGAAATGGATCTCGTGGCGAGACTCGTCTGCGCTGCTGCTACTGTCAAAGAAACTCCAAGTGTGTTCGACCGTGTCCGCCAATCCATGCTGCGTCGGTGTCACGAATGTATCGCGTCTCATGGTGGAACCTTCGAGCATCTGTTGTAACATCATGAAATGCATCCATGTCGTACTCCATTGTTAATATTATGTAAAATAAATGTTTGCCACTAATTACTGTCTTGTGTCATTTCTGCTTCTTGTGCCTCTGCTACTACTTTCCCGTGACGTTTCCGGTTATGGGTTCCTATGCGATTCACATTCCTTTAGATGTTACCTACCTCCCCTGAACGTTTGTACCAATGTTTTTGAGACACCCTGTATATATAGCAGCCCTTGTGCCATTAAACGACAAAACAACAACAACTATATATATATATATATATATATATATATATAAAATATAGAAAATTTTATATAGAATATAGAAAAAAATATATATATCTCTCTCTCTCTATATATATATATATATAGAGAGAGAGAGATATTTTTTTTCTATATTTTATATAAAATTTTCTATATATATATATATATAGAGAGAGAGAGAGAATGAATAAGCTTAGAGTTCAGTTTGAAATTTATTCTGCATTCTTTGGGACCCCATGCAACGCTGATAATTTGATGTCGATCTGAAGTTTCCTTATCGAGTAATGCCGAACATATGAAAACATCTTTCTTCTTAGACGCGTTCCCAAATGCTTAAAGTGCCTATTGTCTTCATCATGTCTGTTCTTCCGCCCCTCCCCTCTATCTGTTAGCATGTAACAACTCGACTTCAATGAACCAATTTTCGTGTAATTTAATTTAGATATATTTTAGAAAGATTTGTTGGGCCATGCCACACTTGATTAAAATCAGATCAATAGAAATGTGGTAGTTTTCTTTATTTTTTAAAATTTTTATCGTCGGTCTTTGGGAAGATTTTAATCTCATTTTAGATGTTATAAATCCCCCCCCCCGTTTCTTCTCTACCAAAACAGTGATATAAATTTCGAATAGCAGCTCTGATCCTTTTCCAAATTTCATGCGGTCAAGTTAATCCATTTTTTAGGTTAGGTGTGTGTTAAGTACGAATGAGATTAAAGCTATGAGGCGTCAGTATATCATATCTATCACTGTGCGGGTATTACGAATACAGTTAGAGACAACAGTTTGATTAGTCTCTTTTGGTGATGTTTCTCGGAACTGGTACCTTACTAGGGGGTGCCGCTAAATTGTTATACAATTGGTTTTATAATTTAAATTTTAAAATGGATTTTTCTGAATTGGATTTAAATTATATTCTAAATTATTTGGAGGCGTACGGCTACAGTTTCTGTCTTGTTACCCATTCTCTTCCCTCCCTATGAGGTTTGCTGGACAAAATACACGAGTTTCTGGAAGAGTGGAGAAAAAATAAATAAATAAAAAAAAGAAACAAACATGAAACCTTTGCCTCAAACTAAGTCACACTGTGAAAAAAAAAAAAATAATAAAAAATCTGTACCAGGTACATGTGTCCTGCCGCTAGCATATTTAACGTGTTTTACAGTGAAGAGTCATCGGCAGGCGTTAAAAACGTTTTAATTTTCAGATATTAATAAAATTCATGGATAACAAAATAACTATGTTTTTATTATACTAATAATAATTACATATCGGTTACTGAAAGTATTGATCTGTGATGACTAAAGTAGGATATATAATTTTTACATTCTTCTAGCGGAAGCTGAAGATGACATCACTTCCGTAATGCTTTTGCATGACGGTTGTTGTTGTTTGGTTTTAATGGCTCTTCATTATAGTAATACTTTTTCTGCTAGTTTTTTTTTTTTTTTTTCTGTATGCATCAAGTAAATGTGAACGAGACAGTCAATGATAGTAAGTGCATCAATGACAGCATATAATGCACATAACATAACCGAATATCCTATGAAGACCAAAATTAGCAAAACGTAAAGTAATAACTCTTAAGTTATCTGAAAAATGGCTATTCATATCAGTCTAAAAGCATGTATTCGTTTAATTAATAGCAACTACTTTATAACATTTGCAGTTTATAGCCTTACGAAGAGCATCAATGACAAGTGACGAATAGTATATGCACAATGGTTTTGTTTGCACATGTTAACTGAGAAAAGAAAGCGCGCGCATGCACACACACACACACACACACACACACACATGGATTTCCACTGGATTGCCACAGTGTCATGAAACACGCAGCGATGCATTCATGCAGAGCATTGGCGATGCCTGATATATCATGAGCATACCAATTTGTATTGGAAACAGAAAAAGCAATTCACAGAATAGCACCGCAGAATAACATTACAGTCTACTTTCGCCCAAAGGGCGAAGGCAGACCGTAATGTTTGTCTGACACTGCACAAAATTGGTTATTCGTTTATTTCTGCTACTCTTTAACGGCAGAAAGAAATTAGCACTCATTGAGAACACGTACGAAACAGCAGATAATCCAAGCCACTAGCCAGATATCAAGTTTAAAAACTTCAAATCCAACTTATCTAATCGTTTTCGTATATAACTTGTTTTCCCTAGCTCTCAGGGACATTATAGGATTATACTATATCTTTGAAGAATTAAAATGATTTATTTATATACACCGAGACAGTTTTGTATTGGCGCATCCCGCCATGGACTTCATGCGCAATATCTATCATTAATACATAAAATTAAATCCAAAGAATTCTATAGAAACAAGTATAAGCAATCAGGTGACAGTCGACACTATGAAACATTCAGCCAACTCCGCAAAGAAGTGAAAACGCTCATTTTAAAATCTTACATATGTATACAGAGTCAAATCAGGATAGCCTACTTACTCACAGAGATATTAAACCATTCTGGAATTTCATGAAGCACAAGAATATAACCAGTAGAGAGTTACAAGGATATGGGTGGGTAACTCCATAACGAAAATGCGTTTCTCCTATCCGACGAATTCAGTATTGCTCAAGATTTTGCCAAACATTTTTCCAGAATCCAAACAAATGGTACATCGAGACCTACCTCATTTCCTGACTTCATACCTGTTAAAGATGATATCCTCATCAACCTCTTTATCAAAGATGAATATTTAAAGTCAACATTGAAAAACATGAAAAATGACTATATTAGAGGTCCAGATGACATTCCTGGCTTATTTTAGAAAATTACTGTCACTACCCTAAAACTCCTCACACTTCGGATCATCAACTTGTCTCTCAAGCTGGGGAAGTATCCTAAGCACTTTAAGCAGATTAATATAGTTCCAATTTTCAAAAAAAATGTGATAAAAATGATGTAACTGATTACCGACCCTTATCCTTGCAAAACAGCCTGGCTAAACTCTTCGACACAGCAGTACATAAACATCTCTTCGAATTCTTCAGGCTTTTCTTTGATCAGAATCAACATGGTTTCTGCAGTGGCAAGTCAGTAGTCACAAATTTGCTACCCTTCTGGCAATACACCTCTGAAATTCTTGATAATCACCTCAAGTCGATGCTGTCTACACAGATATATCTAAGGCATTTGATAAAGTCCCGCACGAACAACTTCTGGAAAAACTTAAGCTGTATGGTATCAGTGACTGTTTGCTCTCATGACAATGCAGCTATATTACTCATCGTTCCTTGAGTGTTATCATCAATCAAGTGAACGCGGCCCATTTTATACCACTAAGTGGAGTACATCAAGGCCCCCCCCATAGGTCCTATATTTTTCATTATTTTCATAAATGACCTTCCTCCTTTCATCTGCACCTCCAATGTTCAAGTTTCTTTCTATGCAGATGATCTACTCAGCAGTGAAGGAGATAAGCGATTCTGAACAGCTTCAATGCGCCCTCAATAAATTCTCACTGTGGCTATCTCTGAAAGGCCTGTCTGCTAACCCTTCGAAGTGCGAAGTAATTTCTTTCTCATCCTGTAGATCTCCACAACTAATAAATACGGAATACACTATTAACTCTGTGATCATCGAAAGGTGTGACCAAGTTAACGACTTGGGGATTCTCTTCTCCAGCAGTGCGTGCTAAATTTGATGCCTATGTCCTTAAAATCACCAGCAAAGCATTAGAAATACTGGGATTTATCCAACGGAACACTTACAAGTTCAAAATCTACAGATATGGTGTTATGCTTTATAAAAACTGTCGTTCTGCCAACCCTTGAATTCAGTTCAACCATCTGGAATCCTCACACAAAGACTTTAATTAACAAAATTGAAGCAGTCCAAAAAAAAACTTTACGTTCCGTAATCCTATATTTTATCACACAGTGTACTATGAATCGCTGTGTACTATGATTACCTTCATCTGAGGCCTATTTGCGTTAGAAGAGTTATTGCTGACATCACCCTTCTAGCCAAACTAATCACCGGAACTTATGAAGCATCCAATATCCTTAGCAAAATCAACTTCAATGCTCCTTGTACTATGAATCGTTCCAACATACTGCCCAGTCAGGCTCCAACATACTGGCCAGTCAGGCTCTAACATACCGCCCACAAGGGAGCATACTGACTACACAAAACAACATGGGAGTGATATGGCCCATTTGAAATTGAGTCATACATCGGACAATAGCACAGTTAAAACTACTGCACCCAACAAGTCACCTGAGTACTCCTTCTGGTAGCCCGCCAAATGCGCAAACAGTGGGCAAAGGAACGGAGCAGCTATACAAGTTCCTGACAAGTCAGGAACCTTACACTGATTCGCCTTGACTCTGCGACCACTGATTTTATAAAGTTCAGTCTCCTGAACAGAATTAGAAAATCAGAAAATGACTCTCTCGTTGACTTTTTTGACAACTCACAATCACCGATGAACACCATCCACAAGTTTGCCTAGAGCTTCTCTTGAATTGCAAAGTGACTAACTCTCATCTAATTATTGTAGTTTATTATTATCTGTTTTACTATTTTCTGTTTTCCATTAATTAATTTATTATTTGTTTTACCGGTAACTTAACTTAGTGCATAACTTTTGTACATATGATTTTATCATATGTACAAAAGAGTACATAATCATATGTACTCTTTTTTGTACATATGATTTTAATATTTGAATCTACATCAATGTTTATCTTATTGTTGGATTCCTTATTATTGTTATCAACTTTGTTCATTGTTCTGCTCTCGGATACACTGTTAATGGTTACCTGTTGTGTATCTTGTTATTAATAAAAATAAAATAAAATAAAATAAATGACTACTGCGACGTAGCGCAATGGCTCAATATAGGCAAAGGCTGACATTAAAACATTCAGTAGAAATCGATTTTCCAACAGGTGTTCCAAAGCGAAGGTCAGGCCAGAGATGTGACCTAACCGAGTTCCAACGTAGAATGAATAATAGGGTCAGAGTAGCGGTGGGAAGTATCTTGGACGCCTTTGTCCAGTGTTCCCGTACAGGTCTCGTATGTTTTAAGAATAGAACAACCAGCTAAAGGACCATCTATTCGAAAGGGCAAGACAAATTGTCAATAATTAACTGACAAACTGTCAAGATGCGTTTAGTGCAAAAGCACCTTTTGTTTTGTTTTGTTGTTGGTTCTTACGTACTTATTAATTTTTTTTTTGTCTCAAATATGCTGAGAATATTTGGTTTTTACTAAAATTAACTAATTAACTTAACGGTCTTAACTTAACTATACTGTTTTCTCAGAAGTAATGAGCTTTTGTACAGTGATTTTGCCACTTGTTAGTTTTTTATTTTTATCATTATTTTTATTTTATTTTTTAAAATTATTATTTATATATATAGGGTGTCTCAAAAATACACGGCATAACTTCAGAATGAGTTCCTCATATATAGACAATAAAAATATTTTATATCAACATAGTTCCGGAAATGCTTGGTTCCCGAGTTATTAACCGGAATGTCTTATCTGCCGCAGGTGATTTCTTTCATCACAAGGTACTGACAGAATCTGGTGGTTTTTCATTCCGACCATGTACTCAAATCAGGAGCAAGCGGATATGCACTTTATGTACGATTTGAAGAATGGCAATGCTCTGGAGGCTGGTCATTTGTACCACGAAAGGTTCCCAGAACGAAGATGTCCAGACAGGAAAACGTTTGAAGGTATCCACGCCGCCTTTGTGAACATGGGACCTTTACACCTCGTGCTGCCGACAGAGGACGACCAAGATCTACGACTCCTGAAGTAGAGGGGTGTACAACTGCCTGGCCTCCACGCTCACTTGATTTAAACCCACTAGATTTATTCTTGTAGGGCCATTTAAAGTCATTGGTGTATTCGACTCCGGTAGCTGATGTGGGAACTCTCCGCAATCGAATTGTGGTAGGTTGTGAGAAATACGAAACATGCCAGGAATTTGGCATCGTCCTTCGCAAATCCATGAGATTGTGAGGCCTGTATTCAGGCAGAAGATGGACCATTTTGAACAATTATTATAAGGTGATGTGAGAGTTAAGTGTCATAGACAGACCTTCAAAACTAGGAAACCAAGCATTTCGGGAACTATGTTTATATAAAATATTTTTTTATTGTCTACATATGAGGAACTCATTCCTGAAATTATGCCGTGTATTTTTGAGACGCCCTGTGCATATATATATATATTATTATTATTTATTTATTTTATTTTTTATTATTATTATTTTTGTTTTAATATATTATTATTTTTAATTAATTTTATTTTTATTTTTATTTCTAACTTATTTTATTTATATATATATATTTTTTTTTTTTTTTTTTTTTTTTGCTGGCTCCCAGGTATGGGCAACCTGGAGCGGGATTGCTGGCACCCGCCGGTATTACACTACAACCGGCGGGTGCGGGATTTAGTGCGCTGAGCACTGACAGTAAATAATGGACCCGGACCTGGCTCCTCGAGCTTTCAACAGCCATTAGGCGGCAGATGACCAAATGTTGGCTGCTCCCTAGTACGAAGAGGCCTGGCGCACAATACGAACACACATACATCAACACTTTTTTCAGGCCGTTTCACAGAGGCTTTGCGCTGTCGCAGATGATCAACGTGGAGATGGGCATTTGCCTAGGTTGCCTGGGCATTTGATTCAAGAACATAAAAAAAAAAAAAAAAAAAAAGCCAAAGTGGCGAGAGGGGAAGCTCCAATGTGCTGTCCAGCGAATGTCAGGCTGCAACATACTGACTACACAAAACAACATGGGAGTGATATGGCCCATTTCAAATTGAATCATACATTGGACAATAGCACAGTTAAAACTATTGCACCCAACAAGTCACCTGAGTACTCCTGCTGATAGCCCACCAAATGCGCAAGCAGTGAGCAAAGGAATGGAGTAGCTAGACAGTGAATGACACGAACGTGGTGTATGGTCCTATGAATTGCGCTTCCAACTGCACTGCCCTTCCACACCGCAAAAAATGTTACCCGTGTCTCTGACAACAGAGTCTCCCACAAAGTTAAACCTCCTTCGACCAGAGCAGTATGCACTTGACTATCCTTTTCTTGGACTCGAATCGGGGGCGCATCACTTGGCAAGTCACCAGATATTTGAGTTCATGAGTAGCTCCCAGTTACATTTGTTACTAGGACAAGCACTCCTTTTTTCAGTAATACAAATTCTTCTTGTAATGCACCGAGTTCTAATTTGAGACAGGTACGCTCCTGACATGGGATGCAAAGAAAAGAACCGTTGTTTGACTTGGTTTGTCTAAGAGGCCGACCTTAAAATACATGCCACAAGCTATATAATCGACGAACTTGTGACTCACACAGGAATGCCCGTAGACATTTGCGTTTGAGTCAAGATGTCCCTGGACTTTGTACAGTAAGTGAATTTGAACAAACATTATTTAGGTTAATTTGAAATAAAAAAAAAGTAGAAAAATTAAATTTACAATATATTACAGAATTTAAATTAACAAAATATACCAAATTACTGACATAAGATTTAAATTAAACTAAAACAAAAAATTTGTCTACCAGAAAATTTTTTCTCATTTGAGAAAAAGAAATATAATCGCCAGGGTAAGCAAATAAACAAAATGAATCCTTTGATGTATGTGAAATATAGTACTGTACTTAATTGGAATATCAAATACAAGATGTTTTAAAGATTAATTTCAAATCTGAACATGTTTTTGCACACTATTTCAACAATATATATATATCATTACTTACAATATGCATTAGACAACTCACCTGGCTGCCTCCCTTATCGCAATCCGCTAACGCACTCATATGCTAATTATATACTGATTAGTATTTAATTAGCATATGGCAGTGGTCGGCAACCTTTTTTGAGTGAAGAGCTATTTTGATCTAATTTTAAAAAAAAAGAAAAGAATCCGAAGAGCCGCACTTCAGCTCAAGCTGGGATAATGGGGGGAGGGAGAGAGTTTTTAAGAAATGGAATAGAGTGGGAAGGTGTTTTTTTTAAATATTTTTTTGAAATATTATTTATTAATACTGAAAAACACGTAACAAATATCCAATTAGGTACGAATTAATGTGACTTTTTCTGCTGAACTTCTTCAGCGAGTCTCTCAATATCAGGCGAGTATGCAGTATTTTCATTTTTAATCATGCTGAGAGTCTCGCATTGTTCAGATGGTTTCTTGATTTATTTTTAATATAGTTCATGTTCGAAAATATTTGTCTGCAGAAATTTGTCGAACCAAAAACTGAGAGAAGTCCAAACACAAGTACAGTGTATTTTCAAATTTATATACGTGTCCAGTAAGATGCTACACCACGCATCGAACTCAATTTGGTCTTGCTTTTTCAATATATCTATCGCCGTCCATTTGTATACAATTGCTAGGGCAGCCTTTTGCCTCTGCAAATCCTCAATTTTAGTTTTAAGGCATTTTAGTCTTGCGTTCCACATGTCCTTGATTTTTAAGTCCCCTAACTCCATTTCAAATTGTGCTTCGTGTGGGCTAAAAGTTAAAGAGCCGCAGTTACATGCTGAAAGAGCCGGATGCGGCTCACGAGCCGCAGGTTGCCGAACCCTGGCATATTGAGTATTAATTAGCTACTCTTCCCTCGTCAAAGTGCGTACACCTGCTGGGATTTGACGCAGCAATGACCTTGAGTACATAGAATTCCTGCATAAATACTGTCCATTAAAAGAGAATGCAAACTAAATGTAACTTTGCAAAAGGGTGAGCATAATATCAATGATCCATTCAATACCTTATAGCCCTGAGAGTTTCCTGCAGTATCTGATGGAAGTCTGTACGACCACGGACAGTGATTCCATGATGATTAAAGCACCACCTCCAAAAGGTCTCTTTCACAATGTCAGAGGGATAGAATTTTGTTTTCCGTTCCATCCTGATGAAAGTACGTCGAGAAGTCGACTGAAGGCTTTCATCGACTCATACGTGAAGATGCTCTTTTGTGAAGAGCACCACAACCCAATGCTACTGGTCCAGTGTTCTGTTGTCATGCTGTCTGCATCAATTCAAAACGGGTTCTTTTATGTATCGCGATAAGGACACGGAGAGCCGGTCATCGTGCAAAAAGACCCTCTACCTTCTCATGAAAAATTATACAGACTGCATACCCAGGGCCGGATTTCCCATTAGGCACCATAGGCACAGTGCCTAGGTCCATATTGCTCCGGGGATATGCGGTGGTCATTCCCTGACTTTTCCGCATCCTCCATATTTGGTAGTCACATCCTCCATATTTGGTGGCTCGAACCCTGGTCTAATCAAGAAGCGTGTGCTACGTACTGCTGCTCCTGCCCACCTGACTATGGAAGCGCCGTTGTTGTTGTTTACAAGATTTATTAAAATTATTTATGACGGAACATCGAGCTTATTGTTTAACTTTGCAGATGATACAAAGGTTGGCACTGTGGCTAATGACAGTGTAAGATGTAAAATCTTACACTGTCATTAGCCACCAAAATAATTCTTTTGCTAGAAGTAAGATTAAAATTGAAGAACGTTAGATTTAGTGATGGGATAGTTTAAGTGTGAGAATTAGGAATAGTAGCAAAGGGGTAAACTATCAATTCCCGTAATATAAGAGAGCAAACAGGGACAGCAAGACTAGATAAAGGGGTGGGCATTTGAGAATAGGTGTAAAAAGGGTTGTTTGAGAACGAACAATAGGATGGGGGACGGGATTAGATGAAGCGCCTCCTTTGATCTATAACACCGTTAGACCAAAACAGGAAGTGAGTGGACGTCCAGGGTTCGGGTCACAATTAAACGGCGTCAGGCTGACGGAAACTTTAGGTGTTGGGATACTTGTAGAAATAAAGGTGTGAAATGAGGGTTGTTGGAGGTTGCCGGTGGATATGAAAGGGTCAGGCCGCCTGTGAGAAAAAAAAAAATAAGAAAGTTCGAAAAGGGGTTGGTTTGCGCACTAGGGAGCCAGCTTGGGAGAATGGTGTTAGCGGCTGGAAAGGAACGTAAATTTACAGAGGGGGAGGATTGGTTGGAGTCCTTGGGGTGAGGCGTGCCAAAATTGAGGGGAAGAGAAAAAATTGAGAGAGAAGAGCATTCTGTGTCGGACTTCTGTGTGATGTGGTCAGCAGAGAGAAAGAGTTGGGTGGAAATTGAGTGAGGAGATAGAGCTGAAGAGGGGAGTCGAAGTGAGTTTATCGGAAATGTAAGGGTGTGAAAAAAAAAGGGATGCACGTGTAAGGGTAGAAGATTTACATAGATAACTAAGTCCACTGAGGAAGGCGATAATACCCAGAAATAGTCTTGAAAGGCAGAGTAGCAGCCATGGAACAGAAAGTAGCAGTCCTGGAAACAGAAAGTAGCGGTCTTGACAGGCAGAGTAGCAGCCCTGGATGCAGCAAGGTATAGCTCTAGATGGTAGAAGATAGCAGCCCTGAATGAGGAAGAAGTAGAAGGCCCTTACGGAAACATCCCACCAGAAATTAGAAGTGCCAAGTTAGCATTAGCACACTTTAGATTATTAGAAGGACTATAGGGAATAATAAGAGAATTAAAGGGGAAGGTCATATGATTAACATACCCTAAGATATATATGTATATGTAGATGAGTTAAGTATTGTTATTAGAACATAGTAATGAACAGAGAAATAGACGGAGATAGTCAAATTAAATATGAATGAACGGATGTAAAGTAGCTATATTAGACGGGTTAACTCAAAGATATAATTAAGGTGAATACTAGCATATAAGATGATCCAAATGTATAATGACGACTAAGACAGAAAAGGTTTTGTGTTTAGTGCAGGTATAAAACAGATAATTAGGATAAATACTAGCACATAAGATGGTTCCAATTGTATTATGGTAACTAAGCCAGAGAAAAGATTTTGTGTTTAGTGCAGCTATAAATTAAATTGTATAAGAATGTCGAATAAGGAATTGAGTGTGATCCCTAAATGGTTATACATTAGAGAAGCTATAATAATGGAGATTCATGAAAAGTGTTAAGTATCCTTGTTCTAACTAAACGATGTATATGAATATCAATTAATATAACGGAACAGTTCATTTAATGTACCATATATGTTGTGTTATCTTACCATATAATGTGCATAATTATCTTTAACTTCATTTCATGTATATATATGTAATAAAGAATTGTATATAGCCTTTAATGAAGTTGTAACTAGTCAATTTGAAGACACAAGCCTAGTCCGAACGAGGAATTTTACTTAATACAACAATTCTCAAGAATCTGACAGGAAAGAATAAATATGCATACGAATCCGATTCTTCTGTGAGGTACACGAGTCAGAATGCGGAATGTGGGGTAAGGAAACGAGAATAGAGTAAAGGTTAAAACAGAATATAGGCATTCTTACGTGTTAAAAAATAAACCCCCCCCACAACAGGAATTAAGGCATACTACTGCAGCAAGACCTAGATAAATTAGGCAGATTGGTTGAAAAGTGACAATTGAGGTTTAACATTGGTAAATGAATGTACTTAACTGCCTATGGGGCAGCAGTAATCCCAGAATAATTCATCGATTAGGTGGTACCATACTCAAGTTGGTAAAGAACGAAAGAGACATAAGAATAATTTGTACAGTCCGACACACTAAGTTCTCTGAGCAGTGCAGGCAAGCTGCCAGAACAGCTGAAGGAGTTCTGTCAGTGATATACAGGAACTTTGCCAGAAGGCGCAAAGAGATGATGAATTATTCCATTGTGCAAGACAATGGTTACCCACATTTTGATTAATGTATACAGGCTGAAAGCCGCATCAAAAAAAAAAAAAAAAAAAAAGATGTGGATCTCTTGGAACGGGTGCAGAGAACAGCACCCAGATTAGTCAAGAACACAAAGGGAGTACTCTTCCAACAAAAGAGTTGGGTTCCATAAATTGCAGCACTTGGAAACTAAGCACTCGCGAGGAAACCTGACTGAAGTATTTAACGCATTAAATAGATTGAATAATCGTAATGATGATGGTATTCTAACTCTCCCTCAATTAATGCGCATAAGGGGACATAAACTCCTTGGGATAGGATGGTTGCAGGATAATGTGCAAAATCTGCTTTCAGCCAGGGCATAATTGATTGTTGGAACAAACTGCCATCTGATGTCGCCGAAGTGAGTAGTTTGAATAAATTTAAAGAATTAGACATTATTAGATGATCCCATCTAAGACAGATGAGTGGTGTGTGTGCGCACGCACTGTATAAGCTTGGTTCCTTATGTCACGAAATAATATATATACGCAATAATAAGTATTGTTTTTTTTTTTTTTTTGGTAGTTCTTGGCGCATCGGCTTCTGTGGCCATAATGCACCTCCCAAGGTTTTTGCAGTACTTTGATTCAAGCCCGAGGCGGGATTCGAACCCGCGACCTTTGGGTTGCAATGCAAGCACTTTACCCACCCGGCTAGCCCGGTCGGCAATAAGTACTGTACTACTAATAACAGTACGTACTAATTTACAGCAGCACTGGATTTTTTTTTTTTTTTTTTCCGTTTAGGTTTATTTATTTATTACCAATGGCCACGTGGTGCAAGGAAGCCTATGGCTTATGCTGCACCATTCAAAAAAATATATAATAACAAAAAAAGAAATAATAAATAACAATAATAATAAAATAACAAAAAAAAGATAAAATAAAATAATAATAATTAATAAATAAGAGAAAAGGAAATGGACAACCTAAGCGTTTCCCTCCTCCCGTAGGTAATTATCCAGCTGACCTTTGAATGTCCCAAAAACTGTCAGCCTCTACCACCCATGTAAGTAACTTATTCCACTAATTTTTAACTCTCTGGCTAAAATAAAACCCTGAAATCCAGTCTAAACATCGCCTCCCGTAACTTTAAATTATGGCTCCTAGTTCTAGAATCATTTATAACCGTGAAAATCTTGTCCTCATTCATTTTGATTATGCCTCAGAGCTTTAAACACCTCAATAAAGTCTCCTCTAAGGTTCCTAGTTTCTAAACTCTGCAACCCACATACTTGAAGTCTTTCCTCATATGGACGCCCTTTTGCAGAACTTACCTGGCGAGTTACAGGTCTCTGGACCCTTTCAAGAAGCACAATGTATTTCTTTAGGTGCGGTCTTCATACTTGAAGACAGTATTCCAGGTGTGGTGTAACAATAGCCTTATATAAGAGGATTCTGACGTCCTTATCTCTACTAGCATTTATTCGATACATCATCGATAGGACACCATGGGCGTTCCTTGCAACCTATCTACAACGCTCAGAGAACTTAAAGTCTGACCGTATCGTAACAACCAAGTCCCTTTCCTCCACCACCGGCTTTAGTTCAACTCCGACAAGTGTATAAGTTATTTCGGGGTTACTGTTCCCCAGGTGCAATACTTTACACTTTGCTGGATTAAAGCATAGCTGCCATTTTTCTGACCATCCCTGAAGTCTATCTAGGTCATTCTGAAGAAGCACTGCTTCGCGGTGATCATTAACTACTCTACCAATCTTTACATCATCTGCAAATTTAGACATTACGCCCTCTATCCCTTCATCAATGTCATTTATGAAAATCAAAACAACAGTGATCCTAATACTGATTCTTCGGGAATCTCACTTCTTACATCAACCCAATCTGAGGAATAACCTTTTATCACAACCCTCTCCCTCCTGCCCTGAAGCCATCCATCTAAGGATTTTCCGTGTGATTCCAACCTGTTCCAGCTTATAAAGTAACCGCTCACGTGGGACTGAGTGAAATCCAAGCTGAAATCCAAATAAACAATTTCGACATTATTTCCTAAGTCCAGCTCTTGAGTAACCCGATCTAAATAGCTAACCAGATTAGTTAAACATGATTTTCCCTTTACAAAACCATGCTGAGTATCCTTCAGAATTCCACTTCTATCTAAATGATCCTGAATTCCCACCTTGATCATTGTCTCCATGATTTTCTCTACTACTAAAGTTAGACTAGCCGGCCGGTAATTTTCCACTTCACTCTTAGAGCCGCTCTTATGTATTGGATATACATTGGCACTTTTCCAATCCAACGGAATCACTCCAGAGTCCAGTGATGCTCGTATAATTAGCCTCAATGGTTCAGTGCACTCACTTTCCGCCTGCCTTAAGATTATAGGGTATATGCCATCAACCCCAGGAGCCTTACTGGCCTGTAGGCTCAAAATTTTTTTTTTTTTTTTAAATAAACGTGAAATTTCAACGTCATTAATTACATTTTTTCAACTTCACTCACATAATTTCTCATTGACCTAAAGGGTTTTTCTCTTGTAAATATCGATGCAAAGTAACTGTTGAGTTCATTTGCAACTTCAGCTGGGGTATAAAATACTATCCCACGTCCACTACATAAAGTTCCAATCTGGTTTGCTCTTCTCTTCTTTGCATTTATATATGTGAAGAATTCCTTATCTCCCCCCTCCCTTTGTTCTCATTGCCAGCGATGTCTCATAATCTGCCTTTCCAAGCCTAACCTTTTCTGTGGCACTATTACAGATCAATTTGTAGCTGTTATACGCTCCTATACTTTTTATTGCTCGGTAACTTTACCATGCTGTCTTTTTCTGCTCAAGTAATCTGGCAACTTCATTATTCATCCAACTGGGAATCCTCCTCGTGGAGTATTTTTTTTTTAATGGTATATACGCATTCAAGACTCCTGTGATTAATGTTTTAAAGGTATACCATAGTTCAATTGTATTCGCTCTCTGTGAGATATCTACCCAGTTAATGGAGGCTATGTAGCACCTTAAGCCGTTGTAATTTCCTTTCCTTTCCTGAAGTTAACCCATTCCTTTGCTTTGAAAGCTGTAGATCTTACAAATATAATAGAAATATCTATTTAGCTAGAATAAATTCAGGAGGGGTAATGGAAAGTGAGAATTAGCATTAATGCCAGAGTATTAATATAAAATATACTAAATATTAAGATAGAATATTTAGGTTGAATGTAAAAAAGATTAAAGTTGGAAGAACACTGGATTTAGTAATAGACAGTTTTAAGCGTGGTAATTAAAATAGTGGCTAAATGGAAACAAGTTTTGTTTTTAGGAGCATTAGCAACTGAGGCCATATTGCTCCAGGGATATGCGGTGGTCATTCCCTGACCTTTCCGCATCCTCCGTATTTGGTGGTCACGGGCTCGAACCCCAGTCTAATCAAAAAGCGTGTGCTACGCACTGCTGCTCCTGCCCACCTGGCTATGGAGGCGCCATGGAAACAAGTGATTTCGAATAATGTAAGAGAGCTAACAGGGACAGCAGGACGAGATAGAAGTGCCATTTGAGAACAGGCGTGAAAGGGTTGCTGAGGGCAAGAACAATAGGACCGTGAAATGGGATTACGAAGCGTCTCTTTTGATCTAAGCCATCGTTAGGAAGTAAGCAGGAAATTAGTGGACGTCCAGTGTTCGCGTTAAAAGAAAACGGCGTCAGGGTAATTGAATTTTGGATAAGTTCGATATATTTAGCAGAGAAAGTGTGAACACGAAAATGAGTGTTTTGGAGGTTAGTGGCAGACATGAAAGGGCCATACTGCCGTGTGAAAAAAAAAAAAAAAGAAATTTCTAGAAAAGGGTTGGTTTGTGCACTAGGGAAACAGGTGTGGTGAAATGTTTTAGCAAATAGGAAGGTATGGAAAATTAAGCAGAGAGTGAGGATTGGTTGCGAGTCCTTGGGGAAGGCGTTTCAAACTTTAGGGAAAAAGAAAGTTCGGAGGGAGTATTTGGGTGAGTTCACTCTGTGGTCTCTCTGCGGTCAAGGGTCGTGAGTTTGCGGGTTGAAGTGGGAGTAGATTTTTTGGTGGTCAGAGTTCACATCTCGTGGTAGCAAGATGAAGAAGAAAAAAAAAAAAAGTCAGAGAAATGGGTAGTGAGAGGACGCGAGTAACTGCGGACTGAAAGCGATGATGGTTTTTTGGAGGTATGGAAAAGTGGGAACATATGCGTTGAAAGTTGTGCAGATAAGTGAGCCATGAAGAGAAAGAAAGCCTGGTCCGGCATCGGAGGGCAGTGATGATGGCCAGTTGTGCAGATATGTAAGCCAAGAAAATAAAGAAAGCCCGTTCGCACTAAGGAAAGCAGAGTGCCCAAGAAATGGAAGAAAGCATTGTCTGCCACGAAGGAAGCTTGAACGCAAGGAAATTGGAAGTAGCGGCCATTCCGGAACGTAAGTCTGTTCCTGTTTTTTTTTTTTTTTTCCTTGAATCCTGAACTCAAGGACTCATAAGGAATCGTAAGGAATTGAGCTCTGTAAGGAATTTAGTGATAGTCCTTTTAAAAAAAGAACATTCCTGTTGTATGAGGCAAGTTAGTTACTATGGTTGAGATAATTTGTTATGAATGTAAATGATTATGAAATAATGTAAGGGTGGTGGTACAGGGGTAAGAATATGTTAACATATATCATTAAATTAGGCTAGGTGCCTACACAAGATAACATACCAGATGAGGTGTAAAGAGAAAGAAATTTTATTAATAGACAAACCTCATGAGTAAAGGGGATGATTAAGATGATAACTAGAGAGTAATTAAGGTAGAATCGGTGATCTATAATGAATATTACTGAGGTAAGAGGTAATACATTTGTAACACATTTTGGTAAAACAAATGTTTTACCAAAATGTTTCTAGCCTTTTACACAATTTTTTTACCAAGTTGTTTCTAGCCTTTAACACATGAAATGTAATACATTTCATGTGTTAAAGGCTATAAACAAATATACAAAAAGAGTAATAAGAGTTGAAATGAGTTTAACTGATGTAAGTGTTAAAAATTGGCAATGTAAGAGAATGATTGAGTAATCATCGAGGATTCACATTAAGTAAGATACAACTGATACAAACTGATATTAATAATTTGCGAATTGAGAATAGTTGATGTGAGAGAGGTAGTGTATTGTACTGTAGTATGGTTCGAATATATGGAAATTGGTATGCATGTATATATGTCGTTTGTTTTTTTATGTAAATGCTGTATTCTTGATTTTAAGGAGTCCTTATGTGCTGTAATGTAATAACTAGATCGTATGTATAGCTTAGCTTAATTTTCAGCACTCATCTCACCTCAATGAGGTGAGTGCTGAAAATTAAGCTAAGCTATACATACGATCTAGTAAATGCTGTATATAATGTTCATTAAAGGTTGGAAAATTTATTGAAAAAATGTGTGTCTTTAATGTTCTGCTAACACCTGCTTTACACACCTTAGAATCTAGAATTTTCTGTGAATTTAGAGTGCAGATTTGCGTTTTGTAGGGTGGAAGTCAAAACAAAACTCAACAAAGAAAAACAACAAGTAATAATTTTTTATTATATCCCTCCCCCACAGCTTTTAGCTACTGCTACCTCTCTCTTCATCGTCCACCGTACAACTTCATGATCACTTCATGCTACTGGTCTGTACTGTCAGCCCTATTATGTCATCTGGTTCATGGGTGATAATGAGGTCTACGGTATTGTTTCCCCTAGTACTTTTCCTGACATGTTGATACAAATAGCAATCATCTAGTAATTTCTAGTTCATTTCAATATTTTGTCCCCCATGTGAAGTTTCCCTCCCATTTGCTCCAATCAATTAGAGGCAAATTAAAATCGCCCATAATAAGACATTCACGCTCGCTTGCCCATTCCATTTGCTTGTAGAGGCTCTTATCATAATCTTCACAATCACCTGGCCTGTAGATTACTCCCACTCTCATTATACCTTTGCTTCCAACTATCTCACACCATATAGATTCTATATTAGCATGTAAAACGTCTGAATCCGGGAAGGCTTTCGTCGCGCTCAGGCTGCTTTTGATAAGAAGCATGACCCCACCACCCCTTCTATCTTCTCTATCCTTCCTCAATACCTTATACATACCGTACTGAAACTCGTTATCCCCTATCCACGTTTCCGTAAGCCCTATTATGTTAGCGTTACTTGTCCTAACGAGCAGTTCGAATTCACTCATTTTATTGACGACATTTCTGACATTACTGTACAAACAATTAAGACTTAGGTTCTTGTATAGTTAACTACCCTGACACACCCCTTAAAGTTATTTAAGCTCGCTTCCCTGGTATTAACGTTTCAAATGAGCGGGCAGCTCATTTGAAACGTTTCTGCCCTCAGAACATCTTACTAATATGTTCTGTTGTGGTAATATACAAGAACTCTTGAGGTATGTGCAAGCGTTAATTTGACCACTATTATCAGATAAACGCATATCTGTATTACCCTTGTCCCCCCAAACTATCAGTTTCTCTGAACCTTTACTGTATCCTCAATAATACTGGGAAAAACTCTTGCACCACATTTGTTTAAATGTATCCCGTCTCTACAAAACAGATTCCTTCTACCTACAAGTGTGGGCCAAGCTGGTAGAAATTTCCCCCCAAAAGCCTTGCAGAGTCCTTCAAGTCTTGAATTAATCCACAAGGCTTTCAGCATATAATCCCTCCTATCATGGCTAGGCAGAATTGCAGACACACAGACATTGTGACCTAACTCGCGGCGTTTCTTCAGCGTGGGCCTATATTTGCCTAACAAATCGTTAGATCGTGTATGCTTAATGTCATTGTTTAAATTCCCATCGTTTAAATTCCCTTTAGCTACAAAAAAAATTTTTTTTTCATTGTTAACATAGGATTTTATCTATTTTTACTTTGTCTTTCAACTATTTTCATCTGACTACAGTTGGCAACTCTGATGCTAAAGTGATCGCCATTCTAGTACAAAATGGTGCCCCCCCCCGTCACAAATGGTGTCTCCCTGTCTTTTTTTTTTCTGGATCCGCTACTGCTTACAGATATTTTCATTTTTATATTCGATATATTCATTTAAGTTTACCTATTATCTGCAAGAATATAAACTGTGAGTCTATATTCTATATAAACGTCAGACGCTCTTACCCACTTTAAAAATGCCCATAAAGCCACTATCGATGATGACGGCATTTCAATTACGATCTCATGTAAATCCTAGCAAGATTTAAATCTTAAAGGCTAACGTCGTTACAGCAATTAAAGTATTTAACACACAAGGATTTAACTTAAATTTCACAGCAAAAAATATAGTAAATATATTTTAAGGAAGAGAAAATAAACAAAAATTTTAAGCATTGTAATTAACACACTAGGTTGGGGTTGTTTGGAATTGGCGCCAAGGGCATGAATTTACACTGACAAAAGTAACTATCGATATTTGGCAACTATTATTATTCTATAACCATATCAGAAGACAAATACTGCTAACGAATAAAGGACGAATACTGAAAAATAAACTAATTACCTACTTTTATCCTGCCAAAATGGTACAGTGCTAATAATAATATAATAATAAATAAATTAATTAATTAAAAAAATAAAATTTAAAAAAATGGCCAACATTAGCTCAAAACAAGCAAAAAGTCTAAAGAAAATTGTTTCAAAAAGTTGGCTATAAATCATAAATAAGAAAGAGTGGAGAATTACTATAAAAAGCATTTAAAACGACAAAATATATATAAGAAAATAAAGGAACATTGCCAAATATCATTTTTTCATTATACTGTTTGGAATGAGGCGTGCTTTTGAGAAGGAACAAAAAAGAATTTTTAAAAATGGCTGAGTATCCTTCTATCACCCTTGTTCCATTTCCTCTATAATTAGATAAGACGAAGAGAATGAAAATATTAAAGCTGAAATAGTACAAGAAAAAACTAACATTTTCAAGCCTCACCCCAGAAACGGTAATGTCAAAAGATTTTGTTCTTCCTCTAGCTATACTATCTGATCCTCCCACCAACGCAAATACATCATCATCATTCAACAACCTCATAATTTCAACTGATTGTTTAACTTAATACAGTATTTCTTTTTCTTTCCTTTTTTTTTATTGTTTCAGCTCAATGTTTAATTGCATTAATAATAAAACAAAATTAGATATCAGAAAATTAAATTTGCCTCCACTGTGTGTTTAGCTTTTATTCGGCTTCCAAGAAACGAAAGCGAAATAAAATGGTGTTACAAATATCTAGTTTTCAGTACTCAATAGTTATCTAGAGCAGCTATTGTACAAAACTACAGTCCAGAGATCGCCTACCTGTCTGAAACGGCGAGTCACATCATCGATCTTTTGCCTGTGTAGGCTTATTCGTTTCTAGATAATTTATATGAAGTTCAACCTGGGCTTGTAATAGTCCGGCAGTGATGGATAATGCTGACACTATGTTCGGAGACAAAAATGGTTTCTTGTAGAAGCTGGCGTGGAATTTTTCTTTATTTGTATACAGTATTTATTTATACACACACCACAGCTTCAGAATAATACAAAATAATAACATAACTATATTAAATCTAAAAACTAATGGATTCACTCTTATAAAAATAACAATTCACGCATTACTTAACTACAAGAGTTTAAATTAATTTGCCAACAATCCACGTTAAGTTATTTCTGACTCAACGTGTTATTTTGGAATTGCAACTTATGAAAGAATCGTCATGCACTAAATCATGCACTATGGCAATTTTCTGACTTTCCGGTTTTCCGGGACTCTTAATACAATGACGGCCCCTTAACTTGAAAATTATTTATTTATTTATTTATTTTGTCTTTTTACCCTAAACAGAAGTAAGGTACTATTCGGCTAGAAAAATATAATTCTGTATATATTTTGTGGGTTTTTTTTTTTTTTCCACTATAATTCTACAGCAAATTTAAATAGATAAAACTTTTATAAAAATATTTATATAAATAAAAATTTATATAAATCTTCTATAAAGCAATTAAGACTTAAGAGAGTACAAAAATACACTAAGCTGGTAGGCAACACGAATGCTTCGAAAACACTAATACCTCCAGATGTTTAGGCAATAGTAAGTCATAAAGAGGCAGATAAATGGACAAAAATAATTCAAAACAGCCTCTTAAGGGCCTGTTTTGAATTATTTTTGAGTTTTAAAACTCCAGAAAGATGGCTGTTTTAAATCCACCATTACTACATGAAAATATCGATATTAGAGAATTTTTAGCATTGGAGCAAATAACTGCCGTAACATAAAATAAGATAACATAATTTTAACATATAATAAGAATTTTTCTTCAAATTTCAAAATTATGAACAGTTATGAGAAGATCCAGGACGATAGTCTGTGATTCCAGTGCAAGTTGAGTGTTCATTTATCGAAAAATGGGCTTCGCCGCCATTTAAAACACATTCAACAATCAAACTTCAGAACACTTCAATCTTCTGTGTTCGTAAAGGCCAACATGAGAATGCCTTTCACTTCGTTAAAACTTATATCAGGAATTGCTGCGAGATTTTATAAGGATATCAGTGTAATTGCTCACTGAAGTGTCGTACCCCGATTTCCCGAAACTGCAGAGACATTCGTATGCATCGATGAAGAGACCAATTCATCAATGCTCCTTAATATATATTTATTACGTAGGATTTTTTTTATTAAAAATTTGTACGTGTTCGAAAAGTCTTGCAAATAATAATCGATTACGGAAGAACTGTTGTTCGTAACTGCAGTTTTTATAATAATACTCTGCAAGTTATTGGATGTTTTATGGAATCTAACTTTTATTTACAAATATCACAAGAAGGGGCAGTATTGCCCAAAGTGACTTCAAGAGGAGTATATAAATTACTTTGAAAGGCATGCAAGTTATTCATATTCCATTAAATACTGTGTTGTTTTGGCCTTACCAAGTTCTGCTAAATATGGGGTATTACATCATTCCCAGTCTTTATGGAAGTTTCTTTGAAATAATCTAGATGATTTTGGCCAGAGTATTTGATACTCATTCATCTTTTACATGAGAGGCAAAGCCAGTTAATTAAGAGGTTCGCGAAAACAGGACGCCTGGTTAGCTCATACACGAAATGGGAGACTATCAGCATACACTGCGGTTGTGCCCTTATTAAAGTTCAAGAAATTGTTAAAATAACTTCCATTTCTCTGCCCTCTGTAGCACAAGTTAGTAGAGCCACCTTTCTGCAACCTGCGGCGGAGACTCAGTTCCTACTCGAAGAATAGTAATTAGGTCTTTTCGGAAGAAGGCAATAACTTCAGAGTTGTAATGCAGTAATTATCTTCCCCAATACGGTCTCGTAATCAGCAGCTATTCTCATGCTAATATAATCAACAATGATTAGATATTCTTCTGCAAGCTAAAAAATCATGCTTCTGAAATTCGTAAGGATATTTTAAATAATTCCGAGCATCTAGTAATTAGAGCTGAAGTTTTGATTATCAGAAGTTTTACAAGAGATTATTACAACTCGTGCCAACTGCACTGCGTAGAAATTTCTAGGAAAGTAAAAAATCGTTTCTTGTCAAGCATGATTTATGACCGAGTCAAACCCTACTTCGGGTCAAACTGCCAACATTTTAATAAACCTTGAATTATTTCTAAACTTCTGTGCTGTATAACACAGGCAAAGTGAAAGTCTTAGATAGTACCGTCTTTACTGTACGCTATTAAAAACTAGTTATTTCATTTGAATAACCAAAAGTTATTACGCTAAATTTATTTTTAGTAAAAAAAATACAAAATATCGTTAAATAACCCAGGATTATTGTAATGCATGTGTTAAGCTCCAAAGCAACTAATACGAGATAATGCCTATAATTGTGTGTATTATTCAGTTGGTTTGCTGTTTTAAAAACCGAGATTTACAGGAAAAAAAATAATGCAACCTTCGTTTAAGGCCGACTAACTCGGCTTATTATGAAAAAAGACCATAAAAATTCCTTCCGTCTTTGACGGGATTCGAACGCAGACCTTTTCCATCCAGCGTGGGAGAACGGTAATTATAACCTATGGCTACCCACTAGAACATCATTTTAAGAAAGCTATATGTATATTAAATATGTCAATGGTTATGTTAAAATAGTTTTATTAGTTTTATTAAGCAATGTCATTTGAATGATGATTACTTGTAACTGGATTTCAACATTTCTTAGAAACACAGTTGAAAATGATAATAGGTTAATAATGAAAATGGGTGATATGTTTATGGAATTATTGGATGCAAATATTGAATACAAGTTATTAGATTCAAATCAGATTTACAGTAGAGGTGCAGAGGTCATAAATAAATCTGGCAAAGTTGTTTTTCCCCCCATTTTGCAAGTGGATGGCCATTACTCTAATTATACACAATACCAATTTATAAAGCCTGGGTTATTTATTTTTATTTATTTATTGTATTTAGGCGGTCCCTGCCAAACTTTAGACTTCAGAATTGGAGAATTGGCTGGAGATCAGCATTTAAGGATTTGGCAGTGGATACTCGAGAAGTTGAAGCTGTTTGAGCAGAGCAGGGTTTCTTAAACTGGAAGGTGGAAAGTAATGTGCTGTCACCAGCAAAACTATGGATAGGATTTCCGGTCAATGGAAAAAGGCCATTAATATACAAGAGGAAAAGAGTGGGAGAAAGAACTGAACCTTGGGGAACACCAGCATTAGTGGAGAAGTTAGAAGACAGAGAGCTGACTACCAACACCCGCAGTGAGCGGTCAGAGAGAAAACTGGATACCCAATCACAAAGAACAGCTGGCAAACCATAGGATGGAAGCTTACTTAGAAGACCTTTATGCCAAACACGATCAAAATCCTTTGAAATATCAACAGCAATGGCTTGAATTTCACCAAAAACGTTTCCATTGACTTTGTCCATAGATGCACATCTTCTTCAAGAGGAGTGTTTCCGTTTACAATGGGTTTCCTCAGCCTATAAGTTATTTTTTATATGAATTTTTTCCTGCCATTAAGTGCAGTCCAAGGTGTGTTGGTCAGTTAAACCTCGGGCTGTCATGCATTCCCGTACTCCATCCATCCATGTCCTTTGACCTACCAAAAGTGAATCATGGAAGGCTTTACTTTATAACATGATTATGTACCGGAAGAATTACTATAGTACTTTAAAGCATTTAGGAAGCAAGAGAGAGAGAGAATGTTATACATAAAACCCCGTTATAAATGCGAACGATATTCTTGTCGACACCGACTAGATAGGAAATGTGAATTATACTACACAGTGAAATAAAATCCGTCTGTATACCAGGCGGTAGATGACTCTCACCATCTGGTTCAATACCACCAATAAGAAAAGTGGTGGCACGTTTATTCTTCAGAACAAAGCTCCAGCAATGGCCTACTGGCGACCCAAAACTGCACTCCCTTGTGCGGCTTTTTTTTTTTTTCCCGGGGAAGGGGGGAGGGGGGTATTTGTTCTTCTCCTCTCCTCGCCTCCCCATATTTTCGCTGTCGTGGGGCATGGGCATGCCTCACTGAAAATGGGGGTCACCTTCCTATCCGACCCCTCTTCTTCCTATTTCATTCCCCCGTCTTCACCTTCCCTCCCATCACTTTCTCTTGTACAGCGACTGCCCCGCATGTCCAAATTTAAATTACATCAAATTTTGCCCTTAGGGCAGAACCCTTTTAGGCTCTCTAGAAATAGTTCTTTCAGCGTAAAACCCACGCAGCGCTTTGTAAATGGAATTTTACTTAAATCAACAGCGATAGCTCCAACCTTTATTTTAGGTCCTAGTCACCGAAATCCCAGGAAAGTACATTTGTAAGTGGCTGGACCTGCCAGAGTATAATTAGTCTCTTGGTACACCCGGCCGGCGTCCCCGTCGGTAGGTATGGTAACGCCGGGTCCCACTGGGGGCTGGGCGGCCAACAGGCCGGATGAAGAATGGGCACAACAAACTACATACCACATGACCCGTACATTATTTTTATACCTCTGGCATAGACAGGGTGCTGTCACTCGATACATAGAACATACGCGGAGATGGGAGAAATCCCCGGAGCCGTCAGACTCTCAACATACCTATACCTACCTATACCCATCTCTTGTCTTCCATCGTGCAGTGTGAGTAATGCCTTTTGAGTTTTATGATGGGCATCACGACGAAGTACAGTATTCCTTACATTTAAGAGGATACAGCTTTAAAATTGTTTTCGCAGTTCGGCCGCTACACCGGACCGAAACTACTGGTAACTCTCTCGTAGGCATCCGGATCAGTAGTGTATAATCTCGCCGCTTCTACTCTGCCCGCTAGTGAGTGAAGGGAGTCTGAGTAGTGTGTATGCGGAAGGCATTTTTGAGGTGCATTATAAATAAATAAAAAAAAAATTTTCTGTTTATACTCCGGGACGACCAAATGATCAGAGGAGTTCACAAGATAGACAGAATACAAGAAACAGCACCGTACTCAGCAGTCACGGACTTGAACCCCTGTCACTCAAGGCACGTGTATTTATGAACCTGCGCGCCTGGCCACTAGGCAACGGCGACCTGTCAAGGAGTTAGGTATATTCTTGCTTTGTTATGCCATATCCAAAAATTTCATTAATTCATACGTGCTCTTCCCCTATACTTTTTTAATTTATTATACACAAAGCAGCTATACAGCCATAAATTTTTGAATATATAACACAGTAAATAAAGATCTATAATAAACCGTGTTCCAATGTATTATTATAGATCTATAATAATACATTGGAAAATGGAAAGAAAATATATAAACAAATAATTTTTTTTCACAAGTAAATACAGTATTTAAAACAATGAGTAGCAAGCAGCACTCAACAGGTAATTACATAAAGTATAAATAAATATTACTAATAAATAACATACTCGTATATGTTATAAAAGTAGAATTTTTAAACAAGTCGAAATTGATAAAATTGCTTTTTGCTCCTCATTCAGTAATCCCCCTCCTACTAAGAATGGTAAAAGCAATATGGATAAATTATAAGAAATGTGTCTTAGACATTTGAAAATAAAAATTTACGTTTTATTTCTTTAGTAAAAATACCCTTAGGGCAGAAGAGGCGAAAATCGGGCTGATTGAAGGTTCTCATAACTCTATTAAAATATGGATGGTAGAGGTGGTTTGTATGTGAATAGCTAGGTGAATAATTTTATTTTTGACGAAAACTTTTATTGTCAAAGGTAGACAATAACAATTTACTTCAGCCAGTAGGCTGCACATCTAAATCACGCCGTTTATTAGTTTATTTAAAAATGTACATTCTAAAAGTAAGAATAATATTTTAGAATAATATCTAAATGTAAGAATAATATTTTAAAATGAATAGAGCTTCTTTGTATGTTTTTTTTTTTTTTTTTTTTCATTATAGTTAAGATATTGTCTAAAACAAAGGTATCTGACTAAAGATTTCTGCGATCTTTCAATATGCTTAATTAATTCCGTAGTGCTGAAAGACCAAACGGAAGATGCACATTCCAATATTAACACCACCACCATTTGGTAAACTTCAACTATGTAACTAGCATCGGTGAAGTCTTTGAAAGAGCGTTTTAAAATACTTAGTATTGTAAGAAACCTTATTAACCACCAGTCCTATATTTAGAGCTTGGGGGGGGGGGGGAATAGCGCAGCTAACAAAGTTCACTCCAAGTCAGTCACCTTAAATGACGAACATGACAGCGTTTTGACATCCATGCAGTGTTCGTGAAGAATCACATTTTTCTTATGATAACCCACAAAGGTGATTATATGTTTGTTAATGTTGGTTGTTGTTGTTGTTGTTGTTATTTGGTTTTTTAGGAGCATTAGCAACTAAGGCCATATTGCTCCGGTGCGGTGGTCATTCCCTGACCTTTCCGCATGTTCCGTATTTGGTGGTGACGGGCTCGAACTCCGGTCTAATCAAGAAGGGTGTGCTACGCACTGCTGCTCCTTCCCACCTGGCTACGGAGGCGCCTGTTAATGTTGGTTGTTTACTTCAATCAGTTAGAGGCAAATTGTTAAGCCATGATTCTTAATCATTGCTTAAAAATTTACCTCTAACTGATTGGAGTAACTGGGAAGGAAACTCGACATGAGGAACAAAATTTTTATATCAACTAGATGACTGTTATTCGTATCAACATGTCAGGGAAAGTACTATAGAAAATAATATCCTAGACCTCATCATCACCCATGAATCAGATGACATAACAGGGCTGACAGTAGAGGAACCAGTAGCAGGAAGTGATCACGGAATTCTACAGTAGATGATGAAGAGAGAGAGGTAGCAGTAGTAAAAGGCAAAGGAACGGGTTATAATTTCAGAAATGGAAATTACGATGCCTTAAGGGCTACATGGCCTCTATTAACTGGGTAGATATCGCACAGAGAATGAATACAATTGAACCGTGGTATGCTTTTAAAACATTAATCACAGACGCCTTGAATGCGTATTTACCATTAAAAAAATACTCCACGAGAAGGGTTCCAGATTGGATGAAAAGTGAAGTTTCCATATTACTTGAGCAGAAAAGGGTGGCATGGAAAGGTTAAGAGCAATAAAAAGTGCTGAGGCCTATAGCAGCTACAAGATGATCTGTAATAGAGCCACAGAAAAGGTTCGACAGGCAAAGGCAGTTTATGAGAAATCGCTAGAAAACAGAGTAAAGAGGGGGGGGGGATAAGGAATTCTTTATATAAATGCTAAGAAGAGCAGGACAAACCAGTCGGACCTTTACGTAAGGAAAAGGGGATAGTATTAAATACACCAGCTGCCGTTGCTGATGAACTCAACAGTTATTTTGCATCGATATTTACAAATGAAAAACCTTTTGTGGCAATGGGAAATTGTGAGAGCGAAGTTGAAAAATATGTAATTAATGATATTGAAATTTCGCAAGCTTATTTAATGAAAAAACTTTCGAGCCTACAGGCCAGTAAGGCTCCTGGAGTTGATGGAATATACCCTATAATCTTAACGAAGGCGACAATTGAGTGCATTGAACCATTGAGGCTAATTATGCGAGCATCACTAGACTCTGGGGAGATTCTGTTGGATTGGAAAATGTATCTCCCATACATAAGGGTGGTTCTAAGAGTGAAGTGGGAAATTATCGACCTGTCACTCTGACTTCAGTGGTAGGGAAAATCATGGAGGCAATGATCAAGAGTGGAATTCAGGATCATTTGGATAGAATTGAAATTCTCAAGGATACTCAGCATGGTTTTGTAAAGGGAAAATCATGTTTAACAAATCTGGTTCGCTATTTTGAAAGGGTCCCTCATGAGCTGGATTTAGGGAATAATTTCGACATTGTTTATTTAGATTTCAGCAAAGCTTTTGACTCAGTCCCACATGAGCGGTTGCTTTATAAGCTGGAACAGGTTAGAATCACTGGGAAAATCCTTAGATGGATATCAGGATGGCTTCAGGGCAGGAGGCAGAGGGTTGTGATAAATGGCTATTCCTCAGACTGGGTTGATGTAAGAAGTGGGTTTCCCCAAGGGTCAGTATTAAGACCACTGTTGTTTTTAATTTTCATAAACGAAATTGATGAAGGGATAGAGGGCGTAATGTCTAAATTTGCAGATGATGTTAAAATCGGTAGAGTAGTTAATAATCACTGTAGTTAATAAATAGATAGACTTCAGGAATGGTCAGAAAATTGGCTGCTATGCTTCCCAGGTATTACACCTGGGAAACAGTAATCCCAAAATAACGTATTCACTTGGTGGAGTTCAACTAAACCCAGTCCTGAAGGAAAGGGACTTGGGAGTTACGATACGGTCAGAAATGAAATTCTCTGAGCATTGTAAACAGGTTTCAAGGAAGGCCCATGGTGTCCTATCGATGATCTATCGAACTTTTGCAAGTAGAGATAGGGACGTGATAATCCTATTATATAAGGCTTTTGTTAAACCACACTTGGAATACTGTGTTCAAGTATGGAGACGACACCTAAAGAAAGACATCGAGCTTCTTGAAAGGGTGCAAAGACGGGTAACACGCCTAGTGAGATCGGCAAAAGGGGTCCTTATGAAGAAAGACTTCGAATATGTGTGTTGCAGAGTTTGGAAACTAGACACCTTAGAGGAGATTTGATTGAGGTGTTTAAGGCTCTGAGAGGCATCAGTAAAATGAATGAGGACGAAATTTTCAAAATTATAAATGATGCTAGAACTAGGGGACATAAATTCAAGTTACGGGGGGGGGAGATGTTTAGATTGGACTGCAGGAAGTTTCATTTTAGCCAGCGAGTTATAAATTACTGGAATAAGTTGCCTACATGGGTGGTAGAGGCTAACAGTTTGGGGAAATTCAAAGGACATCTGGATAGTACCTTCGGGTGAGGGAAACGCATAGGATGATAGGTTTAATTTCCTTTTCTTTTATTAATTATTAGCTTGGTTTTTTTTATCATTATGTTTTATTCGAGGTTTTTTTGGCTGGTGCAGCATAAGCCATAGGCTTCCTTGTACCATGCGGCCATTACTAATACTAATACTAATCCAGTCATATCATCAACTGTTTGTTCCAGTTTGCAGGATTCAGAGATAGCTGATCTCTGAATCCTGCAAACTGGATTTGAGGAATACCTGAAGGCTGTTCTTTGGGGTATTGTCGAAGGTGGTGTTTTGGAAAATATTTTGATGTTGTCGAAGGTGGTGTTTGTGAGAATCTACTCTTACCATAAGCGTCTACGTATCTGTAAACAAAGGCCGTAACTTTCGTAAATAAAAATAAATAAATAAATCAACATTTTATCAGTTATTTTTACGTTCTACTGTTGTTATTTTTATTTTATATCACTCATAATCACTTTGTTTTTTCCTAAGATTCAAACAGCCACAGCTCTGAATCGGATGTTGTTGTTGTAGGGTTTTAAGAGCATTAGCGACTAAGACCATGTTGCTCCATATGTATTGTCTCTAAATTGCGTGTGTTTTGTGGACAGATTTTGTTTGCTGGATGAAAAATCTGAGCTTCCGGTAAAAAACAAACCATGCTACCCTCGCTTGACATCGACTAACTCAGCCACGTTGTGAAAAGGCCCATAAACATTCCTCACGTCATCGACGGGACTCAAACTCAGGTCTTTTCCAACAGGTGTGGCAAGGACGGCGATTCTACCAACTGTGCTACCCACGGGGTGGGGTCAGACTCATTTCTGTTGTACTTTTTTAAACTTAAAATCATTAGCAATTGGACGATTTTGAATCTGATGCGTATAATCGGTTAGAATTGGACCTATGTTTATGTGCACTTTCTAAATCAAACTTGCCTCAGAAATCAGCTCCTGAAGTTATGTCATCTTCGTGAATCATCCGGTATATACATAAAAATTAATTAATCTAAATAATACAGTACTTAACAAAATTACATATCAATTAATCTTAATAATACAGTACTTTATAAAATTATTTAAGCTGGACTATTAATATGAGGCGTTAATGTATCATTGTATAATTAGTTATTAAACGCATACGAAATCGTCTTCGTGGGTAGTACAGTTGGAAAAACCGCCATGTTTTCCACACCAAGGGGAAGAGACGCGTGTTCAAATCCCATCGATGACGTGAGGAATTATTTTTGACCTTGTTTAAAGCGTGGCCGAGTTAGTCGGTCTCAGTCGAGGATAGCATGTTTTTTTTCCCTCTCGGAAACACAGGTTTTTCGTCCAGAAAACAGAAAATTGACCACCTAACATGAAATTTACAGACAGTACGGAGCAATATGGCCTTAGTCACTGATGCTCCTACAACAACAGCAGCAGCAGCACATGAAGTCTGTATTATCTATAATTTTAGGTTAATGCATATTATGCCGTGAGATTGGAAATTACGTGAGACTAGATGAATTGTTCAGTTGCAATACAGGCGGATTCGGCCTATATAATGGTGACTAACAACATGTGCGTGCCTAAGGGCGCAATTTAGTAGAAACATATTTGCCGATGTTTAAAATAAGGCTAAAATAAAAAATACCTAAAGTTAATAATATTTTTATCATTCTATTCATCCATAAGGCCATTTCTCCGCTACTCGGCGGAGACTTTGAACGGAGAAATGATCAAACAAAATGAATGGTTCATGAATGTTCGTAAGCGTATAAAACAGAAAAAAAAAGGAAGTTAAAGAGTTCAATATGTATAAGTTGTATGAAAACCGTTGAAACCATAACGAAACAGTATTAGTATTAGTAGTGGAAAACTATGCAAAAAAGCAAGCTTATACAACATCAACAAAAAAAAAACCCGCTTATATAGCCTGTACGCACGAGAGATGTTTTACATGAAAACATCTTTTACGAAAATCAGAACCGTTTTAAAATCGAACAGCTAAAACCGAAGTTATGAACGATGTAACGTTTTATGCTCACGCCCGCTACTTACTCTACCGAATCAACGTTAGTGACATTAGCGTCATACTTCAGTCCGAAATATTTAGTATGAATGATGTAATGTTTTATGCACACGCCCGCTACTTACTCTACCGAATCAACGTTTGGTAGAGGTGAGTGAAATCCAGGCCAATAGCCTAATTACCCATTTGATTGTAGCCAATATGTATTGTTGCAATCCGCATTTTGGTTACATTCCATTCTTAGGTGCCGCTACAGATGTTTTCACATCAATAATTTTCTAAGTAGTGAAAGGGACCGAATGCCACACTGCTATAGCCTTTGTCTTCAACGATGCCGAAGTCAAATGCAGAGCATTGTCAAGAATATCGAGCAAGCCAACCTAACAAAATGAAGATGGAGGTAGTAATGAGCGTGCGAGAACGACAGACTATCAACATTGTGTAAAAGACAAACAGAAAATCAAGCGCTGGATGCAGTGCCTTCAACCAGCAATGCCATTCCATCTAACAATAATGTAACCGAAGTGTATTAATTATATTAATGCACTCGGATTAATTATATTCTACGGAACATCTCTCCAAGTGAGGAGCAGATGAGTTTGATATATATATATATAATGGCCGTCATTCAGTGCAGCCACGATTTCTCGAGCTCCTGAATTTCGAATTATTTAATGTGTTTAAAGTGTTTTCTTCCACTGGAAAAGTGTGCCAGCTGAAAGAACTAAGTAAGCGGATTATGTGGGTGAGAAAATTTTGTCATTACCAGAGTTATCTTGTGAGAACCCTCTCGTTATTGCTTAATCTCATTAGGCTTAGCATTCTGCTGACCGCATGCTAACGCGTTTTGCTGTAATCACATACGCATTGTTGATAATTAGGCTTAGCGGTTTCACTATTTCAATTTAAAAATAAGAATCTGGGGTTTGAATGATATTGGCTCGTTCCCACTAGAATGCTTCTTAGTTTGGACAATAACTATCAACCGTTTTTGTGTCCGTGGAGTTTTCATGACGACGAAGCTCATCCTGCCGCCTGAATCAGGTAAATAGAATTTACTGTTTTTCCATATTCGTATCACTGCAAACGAATAAAAACGCTATAGCACGTTGTATTCTGCCAGCCTTTGTTCACCAGCCATAGCCCCGGGTGCTGAAAAGCTTACTTTCTGATCACATGCTTACTCTGCTTGCCGTACTATTTCGACTGTGCGGAAAGTTCGCAACCCCTAGCCCGAAGCCAACTCACAGCAAGACATCCACGTAGACTACGCAAACGCCTGTCCATTGAATATCCCTACTGCTTTCCTCCCAAATATGAGCAGAAACGTAAAACCCCTAAACTCGACACAGAAATGTGCCCTTTGCTATCATTTGGCTGTTGACGTCATCCTCTGTACCAGCTGTGGTAACCCCATCTGTCCCGGATGTTCGGGCCTGTCCCCATCCAGCTGGAAGAAACTTTCCATGGCAGCCAGGCTGAAATTCAAGGGATCATGCTGCAAGAAGCTACGCTCATTAGGCCACAAGGACAACCCGAAAATTTCCACAATAACTCACAGAACTCGCCACGCACAGCCCAAAGCCAAAGCAAAAACAGCCCAGTGAGGTTGATTTCACCGAAGTCGCGTCACCACTAGATAATACTCAGCACTATGCCAAGCTGCAAGAAAATATGAGCGATAATACCTACGAGACTGACACCATCGCTACAGATATAACGCCTCATACTGACGCCTCCTACAGACCAACACCAGGCCACCTGAACCTGCCCACATCGCATGCAAGCATCGATGCATCTTCAACAACCCCCCAGACACCTTATATTATGCCAATATCTGAAAATAGCCAAAGCGCACCTGCGCGGAGGTCTGAAGGGTGCCAAACCGAACCAGAAATTAACATCCAATACTTAAAGTCATCCCTAAAGCAAATCTTTGACAGCAAAATCAACGAAATAGTGGAAGTCCTCATAGAGAAAATAACTAGTTGCCTAACAAGTCACGAAATCAATGCCAGTCCGCAAGCCAACTCTCACACACTGGAAAGCATGACGTGCAAATGTGCTGATACATCAGCATCACCCCAACATGGCTGCACAGCCCTAAGAAACATCCATGATGCGCAACTTTCAGAGTCCCCACGGGATAAGTCATACGCAGAAATCCTGGCCACCGAGGTGAGCAATAGTGGCAAAACCATCAAAGGTCAAGCTCTCACATGCACCGCGATAAAATCGCACAGTTCCCTCCAAACTTCATTCCCTGACAGTGACCTAAACCCATCGCTGACTTCCCAACGCAGTCAAGAAAATATACCGACAATCTCATCAAGCCACGTCAACGCCCAAGCGAGCTCAATCGACATAATTCAAAATCAGACGAATGGCAACCACGATAACAGCACTGCCCAATCTGTAGCAGCTTCACTAAACGACGATACCAGACAAGAAACCCGCACTCAGAGAAACTCTATAAAGTACGGCATAGCAATAAACTCCAAGCTACGAGCTTTCAGGACTCAAGACACTACCAGAAACAGTACAACCAGCCTTTTCGTATCTCGACTGGATCCATGCACAACCCCTGAACTAGTCAAACAGGTTATATATGAAGAGCTGAATCTACGGCCAACTGTACATAAACTACAAACTAGGAGTCAACAATATGCTGCATTCAAAATTGACTGTACCCGACAGCAAGTAGACCTGATAGGAAGCGTCGCCATTTGGCCTGTCGGAACGAGGATCAGGCCATTTGTTCACTATCAATCAACCTCGAAACCTAAAGCGACTACTCAGATCCGACAAAAGTACTCCCACCGCAGTCCCAGCTGACTTGACAAGTATAATTGCCTGCCAGAAAGGATGCCAGCACCAGAATCTTCCCACACCAACATACTGGAACAAACTCCGCCCAAGGTTGGTAATACCATCCTCCAACGCGAGAGAACCCGAGGTCGCCTCATCCCTGTCCTGATCTCTCATTATCGAGAGCCTCTACTTGTTCACAGCCGGGAAGCAAGGCTCTCTCCTGTGAGGATAAGCATTACAACCTCTCCTACCATCCGCGTAATGTTCCAGAATATCAGGTCCTTAAGAAATAAACTTAATACACTGGAAGAGATTCTACTCTCAAACTCACTAGACATATTGTGCCTCGCTGAAACGTGGTTAGAGGCGAACCAGACAGATATCAGCTGCTCCATTCCTTCAGGCTTTCATATACCGGCTGCCTCTCGCGATAACCGCAGAGGGGGTAGAGTTGCTATAATTTTCAATACGACAAAGTTCTCCATCGTACACTCTGTCTCAATTATCTCTCAAGACGTGGAAGCCTTAATAATAACTCTGGAACATCAAGGTACCACTATAGACGTCGCATCCCTGTACCTTCCTCCAACACCAACTATGATGGCCATTGACGCAGCCACTAACTGGTTAATAAATAATCTCCACCCAGCAGCCACTCACATCGTATGTGGGGACTTCAATCTTCCGCCATCTACCCAACACCTCAAAAGTCGTCTCACAGAATCTCTCCAATCAATCCAAATATTCCAAGTTAACTACCAGCCAACAAGAGACCGAAACCTACTGGACATAGTCTGTTCCTCGGCAACATGCCAAGTCGAAGAAACCACAGCCAACATGTTTCAATCAGACCACCAACCAATCATATTTACAGCTCTTCTACCCAAAAAATATTTCAATACCCCCAAAACCAAATCTGTGAAAAAGGTCACCGCCCCAAAATTTCTGAATCCAGCACTCTGCATTGAAGCCGCATCCACAGTCCCATGGAACATCTTAGATGGATGTGAATTAAGCCTCGCAATCGATTTAATGACCAAATGGATCAATACCATAGCCCTTCACACCGCTACCAAGACAGTCACCATTACTCCGCGCTCCAGAGCATGGTGGACACCCCAGCTCAACCAAAGTTTCCACTACAAACAATTACTACACGCCAGCGGAAAGCTTCCGGCGATGTCCAAGACCGCATTTCATTCTCCAAAGCCAGGGCCGAATTCAACAGAAACAAATCAGCTTCAATTAAAAAGCACCTGGAAAGAACCCTAAAAAGGGGAAAACCATTCTACAAAACAAAGGCTAGTTCTTCCAGCAACATCGACCCAATTGACTGGCTCAACTACGTTGCCAGATTTTCTAATCAACCTCCAGCTCTACCTAATCGGCCACTCCTCAACCGCTCTCATCTCACTGATAGTCTCGTTACGATCCGAATTTCCAAGCAACAACTGATGCAGGCCATTAATACTCTCCCTCTCACAACAACCACCGGTGACGATGGCATCCCCCAGTTCATAATCAAATGTTTAAGTGTCTTCATCATCGACTCACTCCTCAACCTATACAACAGATGCCTCGAAGTTCATTTCTTTCCACCCCAGTGGAACAGGTACTCTGTCTGGCCCCTTCCTAAGCACCAACAATCGACGCTCCCAAGCCAACATAGGCCCATCGCTTGCGCCTCTGTATTGCTAAAAATTCTGGAGAAAGCATTGCTACAGTCTGTCACCCATCAAATTCTCCGTGACAGTCCTCAGCAAATACACTATGGGATATCAGGAAGGTCAACTATAACTAACCTTGTAACAACCACTCTGCACATCTTAGATGCCTTCGAACAAAGACAGGAATTGTCAGTTATATATCTTGACATCCATTCCGCATTTGATGCCATCTATATATACCTAATCTCCTACGTCTCTTAGAAAACTACTTCAATTTTCGCGGCGATGTTCTCTGGTTCCTAGAATCTCTCCTATCGAAGAGGACCCTTGTTCTAAAGATCGGAACAAAGACGCGTCACATAACTGCCGGTGTACCTCAAGGGGGGGGGGGTCCTGTCTGGCATTCTCTTCTCAGCAATCATGGTGCCATTTGTGACCAATAAGTGCAATTGGATCACATATGCTGACGATGTCAAGCTCCTTACTAGAATATCGCCATCCAACTCGGCAGCCGAAATCACTCAGCAAATCACTAGCAAACTGCAGGACATGGCTGACTACCTCAATACCTTCAACCTCCAAATCAACCCCCTAAAATCAGCACAAATAACTTACTCTCTAAAGGGCAGCCCAACAACGTTGGAGCCTGTGCTTAACGGCTCCTCAGTTCCAAGTGTTCAAACACACAAAGATCTGGGGGTCGTTTTCGACTCCAAACTATCTTTCAACGATCACATAAACCTCATACAGTCGAGGCTGAATTCACTACGCTGGGTCGCCAAACAACAGCTGCTCCACACCACCGACCCACAACTGGTAAAAAGATACATCGTATCAATCCTTTACCCGACATTACTGTATGCTTCAGAGATATGGGCCTCGGCCGCCGAATCCAACGTTAGAAGAATATTTTCTGCCGAATTCTGGCTTCTAAAATGGGCCAACAGCAAACTCTACCTTCCCCCAGCTCTCAGATCAACGCAGTTAGCAGAAGCTCTTCAACTACGCAGGCTCCGGTCCTTCATCGGAGAAAGAAGGCTGCTGTTCACCATCAAGATGGCCACCGGTAAAATTACAGAGCCGAACATCTGGGATCATTGCTCTTGGCGCATTCCTCCCCGTTATCTCCGGTCTTCAGCACAGCTGCTAGCAAACCGTAACCGGCTAGTACTAACCGACAGATTCCTGCCAAAGCAAATGCTGCCCTCACTGCAAGCCATCGACGGGGACCTCCAAGAAGTGGTCGATAATAAAAAATACAGGAAGGGTATCCTCGTCGAACTGAAAATGTAAAGCTGTGCTTTGTTAATAATCTGATGTAACTTATTTTTTTCTCATGTATCTTTTGTAAATATGTTTTGTAAACCCCTGGCACCACCACGCCGTGACGGGACTGATTGTACGTCTATCATTGCTGCAATTAAAGATTCTATTCTATTCTATTCTATTTAAATGATCAAGCTCCTTTTCTTTACACCGACTACTATTTACATAAAAACGCGCATCGAGAGTTTGAAAGAATATTTATGAAAAATTATTTATGTTCTGTATGCTACATTTGCGATTGTCTATCGTTCGAAACGACACAAAGAAACCAGCTGCTAAATATGCACCATTGATACGCACTGCATTTCCCGATGTTGACGTCGACGGTATCCTTGTAATAGCTACAGAGGATCACTTTAGCGAAACGTTATAGCCCGTTTGGTCAGTTTTATGTAGTCAACTTTTTCAAGCGCATAGAATTTAAACATCGCGGTAGTCCACATGCGCACATGTTGCTGTGGCTAAATAACGCTCCCAAAGATCCTTTCGGCGAGAACAAAGAAGACGCCATCGCAAAGATCGACAAGTTGAGTGTGCCGTCTGTCTCCGACAGCCAGGCTTCCGGGAGCATTAAGCTTCAAACTGACATATATTCACGGGTTACAAGAAAATAATGCCAGATAAATGTGTCGATTTCAAACACCATTCATGCCTTGTTGCATGAATGGTGCTTCAAATAAACAAAAAAGAGGCCTGACGTAGCCGAGTAGTCAGGAGCGAGAGTGCATAGTACGCGTTCCTTGATTGGACCGGGGTTCAAGCCCGTGACTACTAAATACGATAAATATTTGTATTAACGATTTACTGTAAACTCTACTGACTTGGTTGTCGTGCCAGAGTATAAACAGTTTTTTTTTTTTAAATCGTGTCGACACGTGATTTTGCGACACGGAAATGCTATGTCGCAAGAGCGTTACTTCCGGCTTCTTGATAACCGGAAATAACGTCGAACGACGTCGTTTTCGTGTCGCAAATCAGTTTGAACGGCAAACCAGAAATGATGCCATTTCCATCACTGACACCTCTTTCGTCCCCTTGGAATTCGCTATTCTCTCACGATTTTGCGACACGTCATTTCCGTGGCGCAGAGGGTTTATTCTAGTTTTAATACATGAAAATAATTACAGTAGACCCTAGATTTAACGGACTAATAGGGGAGAAGGGGTGTCCGTTAATGCCGAAAGTCCGTTAAATGGAATGTAACCGGGGGGGGGCATTTTTTATGTTCTTAATGTAATGTAAGATGTAAGATCTTACAAGTTAATTTAAATGGGTTTGTTTTTCGCAAAGTAAGATTTAAATTAGAAAAAACGTTAGATATAGTGATGGTGTAAGGTGAAAAATGTTATAAATAAATAAAATAAAGATATTGGGGCTTTTTTCGCAAGGTAAGATTAAATCAGAAGAAAGTTAGATTTAGTGATGGGATGGGTTAAGCATGAGAATAAATAGAAGGGATAAACTATCAACTTCCATAATTTAAATGGGTTTGTTTTTCGCAAAGTAAGATTTAAATTAGAAAAAACGTTAGATATAGTGATGGTGTAAGGTGAAAAATGTTATAAATTAAATAAAATAAAGATATTGGGGCTTTTTTCGCAAGGTAAGATTAAATCAGAAGAAAGTTAGATTTAGTGATGGGATGGGTTAAGCGTGAGAATAAATAGAAGGGATAAACTATCAACTCCCATATCAACTCCCACGAGAGCAAACAGGGACAGCAGGACTAGGTAACGGGCCCATTTGTGAATAGGCGTGAAAAGGGTTTGCTCGAGAACGAACAATAGGACGGGAGACGGGATTAGACGAAGCGCCTCCTTTGATCTGTAACACCGTCAGATCTAAACAGGAAGTGGGTGCACGTCCAGTGTTCGCCAGGCTGACTGAGGTGTGAATTTTCTGATGCTTTAGAAGACAAGGTGCGAAATGAAAATGAGTGTTTGTGGAGGTGGCCAGTGGACATCAAAGGGCCATTCTGCCTGTGAAGAAAAAATAAGAATGTTCGAAAAGGAGGTTGGTTTGCGCGCTAAGGAGACAACTTGGGAGAAAGGTATTAGCGAATGAAACGGAACATAAATTTAAATAGTAAAGGGAGGACTGGTTTTAGTCCCTAACGGAGGCGTGCCAGTCTTGAGGGGGCGGTATAGAGTTCGGGGAACAAAAAGAGAGAGCGCGGGAAAAATGAGGAGAACCTATCGGAGGGAAACAGGATGAAGGAGTTTTGAAAGGTTTTAAGAGAAGTATGGTGAGGAGGTGGTGGACGAGAAATAATGTAAAAGTGAGGTTATCGGAACGTCAGGGAGTTTGAAAAAATTAGTGAAGTGAGAGAAGAAAATTCTCACAGACGACCAAGTCCACCGATGACGGCTATGATTTCCAGGAAAATCTTGGAAGGCAAATAGCAGGCCCGGAACAGAACATAGCAGGCCCGGAATAGAAGTAGCAGTCCTGGAACAGAAGGAGCGTATCCGACAGGCATAGTAGCAGATCCCGAAAGCTGTGTAGCAGTCCTACAGTTCGCGCGATATTTCCCCGGAAACCGTAAGAACCGTTGCTCTAGATGGCGGAGGATAGCAGTCCTATATAAGGAAAGACGGAAGGCCATAACGGAGACGACCCGCCAGTCACTAGAAGTAAGTGCCTTGATAGCATAAGTACTCCTTTACAAATTTAAAGGACTATAGAAAAAAGATAAGAGAATATTAGGGGAGGTCATATGGGAAATATACAGTAAGGTGTATGCATGTAAATGTAGATGAGTAGAATAATGTTGTTGGAATAAGGTAATGAACGGAGAATATATAGATATGGTGAATTTACTTTTGAATAAATGGATGTAAAGTAAAACATTTTGTACGGAGTAATTAAAGGGGATAATAGAGATGAATGCTATCATATATGATGATCCAGATGTAATGTGGTGACCAAGTCAGAAGTTTTTTTGTCTAGTGCTGTTATTTTCTGCTTTATTAGTTTAAATTGTCATATTAACTTATTTTCTAGAGTAGCTTTATATTCCTAGTTACGATACTTAGTTTAAAGTTTAACTTAGACAGAGATTTCGTAGATATTACTTAGTATCGGTAACGGTATCAAATCCACGTGTCACAAATTGAACGAGAGGTCTTTTAACCAAATTTAGTCGATTTATTAACCAATTGTTATATCAAATTATCTTCTATAAGTAGATTATAGACCTAGTCAGGATCCTTAGTTTATTCTAAATTGAGATAGCGAGATTTCGAAGCTAATCAATACTTAAGAGTCCGTAGAAATACCGTTCGTGAATTCCCGCCATTTTTACACGATAGCATAAGCTTAGTGTAGTATACTGCATAATATAATATTGTCAATTAATCAGTAAATCTATTAATCTTGATAAACTTTATTGTCAATTAAATTGTATTTTTAACTCTATAAATATATATAACGACTTAATCGTAACAAATAATTAATACATAACTATAGTGGTACACGTGATACGGAAGTTGTATAAAGGGAACACTAGATACCGAAAAAAAAAAAAAAAAATATATATATATATAACATAACTGTTTTGGGATATAACTTAAGGATTTAATTTTTGTTCTAAATTTTATTGAATTAAATTGGAATCATGACTCTGACCAGAGCAGCAAAGCAAAAGGCTCAAGCTAATGGGAGTGCTGTGGTTCAGGGGAGAACTGAGGGGGGCAGTTGCCCTCTGAATCACAGTCTATTAAAATGCACTGTTTGCTTGATGTTTGCGGATCACTCGGGTACGGGACATGATACTGCCAAGGGGGATGTCTTTGTGTGTGCACGATGTAAGGAGTGCAAGGAAATCAGGCGACAACTCAGCGTTGTTATGGGCCTTTATGAGACCTTGAAGGACAGGGTGGATGCCCTCGAAGGAAATAAATTGAGGGGCCCATCAAGCTCTCAGCTGCCCACATCAACGCCAGAGCTTTCACTTGGTCATCAGGCAACACAGGGGCAGCCCCCTAGGCAGAATGCGCTGGTCCCACGGGAACTAGTAGTTGTTGGTGACTCTATTGTCAGGGAAACGGGGAACATGCTTTGTAAAAAGGATAGGTGGAATAGGACCAGGGTATGTCTGCCAGGAGCAAAGGTTGATGACGTTGTAGAGCGGATATCATCTTTTAAGGGCACAAAAGGTGATATAGTTGTACACGTTGGCACTAATGATATTAAGAGTAGGAGACCGGCGGAATTACTTAGCAAGTACAGGTCACTGTTGAAAAAAAGCCGTGAATTAGGGTTGAACTTGAAAGTGTCTGCAATTCTGCCCAGACACGATAGGAGGGAATATATGATGAGAGCCTTGTCGATCAATTCGGCCCTGGAGGGATTGTGCAAGGCTCAAGGGGTAGAATTTTTTTCAGCCTGGACTGTACTTGTTAACAGGAGAGATTGCTTCTACAGGGATGGGATACACTTAAATAGAAAGGGTGCAAGAATTTTTGCTGATGCTGTCGAGGCAGTGTTAGGTGGGTCGGAAAACTGCTAGTTGGGGGGGGGGGATACAAGGACTAATAGATTAACAGTAGCCACTGGCAGAGGTGGAAGTGATTCTTGCACTGCTTCTATTCAAATGAGCAGAAGTCTGAAAAACAAGATGCAGGATATTTCAGAGACTGCTGGTAGTCATTGCGTTACAAGTAAACACATGGGTTGTGTTAGGGTAGCTAAGAATAGAAACAGGTGCATGTATACCTGCGTGTACACCAATGCTAGGAGTTTGGTAAATAAATTTGATGAATTTGAGGTATTGCTCAAAACATCAAAGGCAGATATTGTTGGGATATCAGAGACGTGGTGTCACACAGATATAAGTAATGCGGAACTGGAATTTGGGGAATACAATGTATATAGAAAAGATAGACAGGACAGGAGGGGAGGAGGGGTTATGCTATTAATTAAGAAACACATAAAGTCAAAGAAAGTGAAGCCAGTTGACATCGATGGACAGGGCAGTGTCGAGTCAGTTTGGTGTGACATAAGCATAGGGAAATCAAAATTGAGAGTAGGAGTGTGCTATAGGCCTAATGACTCTGATGAGTATAATAATATATTGTACAGGGAAATAGAGTGGGCCAGTAAATCAGAGAGTCTTATAATGGGGGATTTTAATTTCCCAGATATTGACTGGAATTTGTGGGTTGGTCACTCGCACACTAGCAAGGCTTTTGTGGATTTATTGGATGATTGTTTTCTACATCAGCATGTTCGTGAGGCAACAAGAGGGAGCAATACTCTTGATCTGATTATCAGTAGTGATTCTTCATGCATTAAGAACCTGCAGATAAATGAACCACTAGGTGGCAGTGATCACAGTGTGTTGAAGTGGGATTTACTCAAGGAGGTAACTACCATCAGAGGTAAAGGGAAGGGTTTTTGTTTTCGTAAAGGCGACTATGATGGTCTGAGACAGTATTTAAATTCTATACAGTGGGACCAACTGATGATGTTACCAACAGCAAACTCAAAATGGGAAGCATTCAAGGAACTAATCTTGGTGGCTACCAGGCTTTACATACCAACTAAGAAATATTGTTCAAGGTTTAGGCCTAAATGGTTGTCAGATGGACTAATGAGACATGTGGCAGAGAAGAAAAATGCATGGGATACATACAAATTAATGGGTGACATGGAAGCCTATGATAGATATAAGTTGGTCTGTAACCAAGTCACAAAGGAGATTAGGCAGGCAAAGGCAGACTACGAAAAATCCTTGGCAAAGGATGCAAAGAAAAACAGAAAGGAGTTCTTTACATACTTGAACTCGAGAAGGAAATGGATGAATCAGATTGGTCCACTGGATATTGATGGTTCAACAGTTGAGGATCCTGCTCAGGTGGCTAACAATCTAAACGAGTATTTTGCATCTACATTCACGCATGAGGGGTTATTCAGGAAGGAGAATGATGAAGGTAAAGTAAACAATGGCAGTGAGCTGGATGATTTTATAATAACTGAGAGGAAAGTGGAGGAGAGATTGTTGAGGATAAACATAAAAAAGGCACCTGGGGTGGATGGGATCTATCCAGTTATATTAAAGGAGGCAGCAAAGGAAGTATGCAAACCCCTAGCCATAATTATGAGGGCTTCTTTGGACTCAGGGGAGGTACCCATAGACTGGAGATGTGCAAATGTGACCCCAATTCACAAAGGAGGATCAAAGGCTGACACAAGTAATTATAGACCTGTTAGTTTAACTTCTGTTCCAGGTAAATTAATGGAGGCACTGGTTAAAGAAGCACTGCAGGATCATCTAGACAAGAATTCAGTTATAGCTCAGACGCAGCATGGTTTTGTTAAGGGCAGGTCTTGCCTGACCAATTTGATTGGATACTATGATGTAGTCACAAAAGAACTGGATGCAGGGAATAACTTTGATATTATATATTTGGATCTTAGAAAGGCTTTTGATACTGTTGCACATGGAAGACTGCTGCACAAATTGGAGCAGTGTGGCATTGGAGGCAAATTGCTGCTATGGATAAGGGGATGGTTGAGTGGCAGAAGACAGAGAGTGGTAATCAATGGACACTGCTCAACGTGGACTAATGTTATTAGTGGAGTTCCTCAAGGTTCAGTGTTGGGTCCATTGTTGTTTTCGGTGTTTATGAATGATATTGATGATGGGATATCAAGTTTAATGTCTAAGTTTGCAGATGATACAAAGGTTGGCAGGGTCGTTAAGGACACTACTGACGCTATGCTGCTGCAACAGGATCTGGAAAGGTTGAACAGATTGGCTGAGAGGTGGCAAATGAAGTTTAACATTGACAAATGTAAAGTACTACATATGGGTAACAGTAACCCCAGAGCAATGTATCAACTCTGCGGTACTACACTGACAGTGGTGGAGAATGAAAAGGACCTGGGGGTAATTGTGCAGGCAGATATGAAGTTCTCTGAGCAGTGCAGACGAGCTGCAAGAATAGCTCATGGTGTCTTGTCAATGATATACAGGAATTTTTCTAGCAGGGATAAGGAGGTGATTATTCCCTTGTATAAGGCAATGGTTAGGCCACATCTTGAGTACTGTATACAGGTCTGGAGGCCTCATTTCAAGAAGGATGTAGAGCTGCTGGAACGGGTACAGAGAAGGGCAACAAGATTAGTAAATGGAACAAAGGGTTGCTCTTACGAAGAAAGGCTTAAGTTTTGCAAATTACAGAGTCTGGAGACTAGGCACCGGCGAGGTGATCTGATAGAGGTGTATAAGGCTTTGAATGGTTTGAGCATGCTCAATGCCAATGGGATTCTTCATCTTTCTCAGAATAATCACCTCAGAGGGCATAAATTCAAATTGAGGAAGGACGGATGTCGGATAGATGTGCGGAAATTTGCCTTTGGCCAGCGGGTGGTTGGTTGGTGGAACCGACTTCCATCACTTGTTGTTGAAGTTGATAGCCTAAACAAATTTAAAGCTCAACTGGACAGGTATTTCGAACGAACGGAGGGGTGAAATGGGAGAGGGTTTTTTTTTTTTTTTTTTTTTTGGCTGATGCTGAATAAGCTTGCTTTCTTGCATCATATGCCTCTACTAATGCTAATGCTAATGCTAAACCAGATAAATAACATTAATGCTAGTTTAAAAGAAGGTTTCAATTGTATCAAGGTTAATCTAGCTAGAGAAGGTCTGTCATTAGTATCGCTAAATAGGAAAGAAGTATTGTATAAAAAGAAGATTTGAATGTGTAAACTGAGTTTGATCCATTAGAAAAAAAATTTGATTTACTTTAGAGAAGTTAGTATAAATTAAATTCATGAAAGTGTTAATAGCCTTGTGGTAAATAGAAAGGTGATGTGCATGAATGTAAATTAACATGACCAATTAATCCATACCATGTACCATATAGAATGTGCTATCAAGTTGTAATATGTGCTTAAATATTGTTCATTTTTCCTTTCTGTGTAATAAACAATTTTGTATATAGCCTTAAATGAAGTTGTGTTTAGTCATTTTGAACACTCAGCCAAATCCGAAGGAGGAATATACTCAATATTAGAAACTCCCTAGAGTTGATTTCTTCTGTGAGGTACTCAAGTCAGATGCAAAAGTGGGGTATAGTAAAGGTTCAAATAAAAATAAAGGTATAAAGATAGCATAAGGATAAAAGGTAATCCCCCCCCCCAACAGTAAAAAAAAAAAAAAAAAGGTTTAATACAATACACAGTACTGTACAATATAAAATTATGTTGCAATTTGGCCTTTGATTTATGGATATCTGAAACAGTTTTTTTTTTTTTTTTTTTTTTTACGGCGTAAATTTCACAAACACGTGCTACTGAGACGCCTTGTTCTAATTTCATTCACATTAGGATCTTCTATATAGATAGAACTGTATGTAGGCTTATGAACAGCAGTTCTTCAGAACTTTGTATGCTTTAATTCCAAAGTATACAAAGTTAGAGCAGCTATTTAATATTGTGGCTTCAAGAAATTCGAGCTACATTCAATTGTTTTTGGTCTGATGCTTAACTAACTATTTACTAGAGTCACCCGGAAAGTCACTTCATCTACCCATATGTATTGTGTCTGTAAATTGCGTGCGTTCTCTGGTCGATTTGCTGGACAAAACACGACGGGTTCCCGGAGGAAAACCTTGCTATCTACGCCTGAGACCGACTAACTCAGCCATGGAGTGAAAAAGCCCATAAGAACCCTCGCGTCATTGACGGGATTCGAACCCGGGCCTGTTCTACCGGGTATGGGGAGGACGGTGACGATACCACTATGCTATCCGCGCCGACGGTCTGATGCTTAGTAATATCTCTAAAGAGAAATACCTGGTTGTCGATTCTCAAGTTCTGATGTGCAATATCTGAGAATGGTTTGAAAACCAAATTTCGCACTTTCACTTAAGGGGATGAGGACTGAGGTAAAATGAAAACAAAAGAAGCACATAGAGTTAATGAAGACGGCACCAGATGCAAGCCCCAGATGAAACGAGTACTTAAAAAAAAAAAAAAAACTATGCTTTCTGCAGTCAGTGTTCATCCATATATGCATATGAATTTTCCAGTGCGATTCGTATTTGTACTTCATTTACTGAATGATGTTGAAACCCACTGAAATGATTTAAAATCTAAAATCTAGACTTTATTTCAAGCCATACTGCTATTCCAATGTAAATATGTAAGTTGAAAATAAAAGGAAATAATCATCAGACATATAATAGCGTTTTATTTATTCACTGATCACCGTGAAAGCAAAATTTCTGCGTTGTAATTATTTGAAAGATGATTTGTAGAATTAAATCCATATTCTATGTCATACGATCACATAATTTTACAGATCACAATTGCCGTATTCTCCGATAAAGATACCGATCTATACACTAGACGTCGCTCGCGTCAACAACAATAACAACAAGGTCGTTTAGCTTGGATTTCCTGAAGATATTTTGAGACTCTGGAACTGTCATTGCTCATCATCTCTTGAGACCGGATGATTCACCACAGAGTAGTAGGAAAATCACTCTATGCGGTTGTCACTTACAGAACTAACATGACCTCAACAAAAGAATCATAACTTGCTTCTTCCTCTTAATGTGCTGTTAATTTTCATGGATTAAATTCCATTTGCAGTGTAGTTCACCTTAAGTAATTTGGCACAGCTTTGCTATATGTTGCTATATGCACTTTGTACGAAAAAAACAAGTTTCGCTTACGTTTAAATCAGCAATGATATTACTACGAAACATCATTATTATAAAAAATCATCTTTTCAAAGATAATTAGCTTCCATGAGATAAATGGATTACCTACCTATTTATCATTATATTATAGCATAAATATCTGGAACTAAATAAAAGAAGAAAAAAACAAACAAATGATTTAATGTGTGCCGTGTGTTTCAAGTGCGAATAGTAATAATTTATGCATTATAACAAAAAAAAAAAAAAGCAAACTAAATGCAACGGGAGGCTATTGAGACTTTTTCGGAAGCCGCTAAGTGGCATTTTATTGATTTGAAATTATTATTTTTCTGTAAATTTTGATTGAAAATTAGTAGGGTAGTATTTATTATAAATTTAGTAGAAATTCCTTGATTAATTTGGTGTATTTGTTCTTTATTTGGCCTTCCTAATTCCTTAAAAAACCACAGTCGACTTCTGCCGGCATTGTGTTGTATCGATAAGAATTCTTTCGAATTTTGTTTTAGTATTGATATAGCAGATACCTCGGTGGATTCTACGATTCACTGATAGCTTTGTAGCAGTGTAATCAGTATTAGAAGAGGCTTATCAACTATAATTTATAGCGCTATAAATTTATTTTATTAATATTCGTAGAACTTATTAATAAATAATAAATAAATTTATTAATATTCGTAGAACTTTTAGTATCAGTGATTTGGCGTAGATATAGTATCGCAAATACGTCGCTCGAGAGTTCGAATCACGTAAGCTGGCGATAGATAGATAAATTTATTACCTATTAACTACTCAGAATTTACAAACGTAATGGTAAAGCGTAATAAATATAACTTAAACTTCATAGGATATAAGAAATATATTATAATGTAAACTTGGTATGAGAAACGAAATACATATACCGTAAGCTCGATATTGCAATACGTATATACATTCAATAACGTAAACTTCATAGCCGGTGTATAGTGTTATTACTGCATTAGTATATAAGTTCAGAGTAGTGTTTTCAATTATACTGAATTTCAACCGAAATTATGCCTAAGACCAGAGCAGCAAAGAAAATGGCTCGAAATAGTGGGAGTGCCGTGGCTCGGGAGAAAACTGAGGGAGGCGCGGCTATTCTCTGAATCACTGCTTTATGAAATCTACTCTTTGTTTGATGTTTGTTATATGATAGCTTGAAGAACAGGTTGAATGCCCACGAAAGATTTAAATTGGAGGCCAATCAAGCTCTAAGCTACCCACATCAACGCCAGATCTTCCACTTCATAATCAGACAACACAGCGTCAACCCTCAAGGAAGAATACGCTGGTTCCACAAGAGTTATTTGTTGTCCGTGGCTCTATTGTCAGGGGTAACGGGGAATACATTGTGCAAAAAGGTAAGTGAAACAGGAGCAGGGTATATCTACCAGGGGCGAAAGTTGATGACGTTGTAGAGCAGATACGTCATTACAGAGTGCCCACACAAAGAGGAACAGCCTGTCTGCATTAACTGTAAGAGGCGCAAGAGGCTTCACAGCACTCGGTGAGAGATACAACCTGCCCTGAATACCAACGTGCCCTGGAAATGATACGGCTCAGAACTGCTGATGGAGAGTAATCCGAACAACTTTGCATTTCAGGTGAATCAGAATAAAACGTCTTCTGATGATGTTCACTCTCATTCTTTCTACTGCACTCCAGGAAACCTTAAACTTAAAGTTCTTCAAATCAATGGACATAAGTCGCGAATCGTCGCGGATGAGATTCGGCTGGCTGCAGAGCAAAACGCTGTGGACGTGATCTCTATCCAGGAGCCCTACTTCTCGAAAGGTCAGTTTGGACATATCGCCGAGATTATGGGCTCTTCCATTTATGTTCGAGCGGTACAACCTATGCCCCAAAACCTTAAAACATGCATCATCATTTTAAACAGAGATTTAGATGCTGTTGTTGTTCATGGTCTCTGTAACAAACTAGCGACTTGTGTGCAAATCACCTTTTCATCTCTCTCCTTCTATCTTCTGTCCCCCTTCTGCAGACTTCAATGACTCATTAAACTTCTTGGAGTTCACGCTTAACTTCCTCGGCTCTAGGAATATCCTGATTACCTCGGATGTCAATGCAAAGTCCCATTTCTGGTTCACTGCTGTTTCTGACGTCCGGGGTCTTCTTCTTGAAGACTTTATTTTAAGTCACAACCTTGCAGCCCATAATCGACCTGACCAGCTCTCCACCTATTGCAGCTCAACTGGTGAGTCGAACATTGACGTTACACTCACCACCAGTGACTTAAATTCATGCATCAGTGACTGGGTTACAATCCCAGATTGGACACTCAGCGATCACAGAGCCATTATGTTCCACATCTCTTTCGATGCACCTAACAACTGCAACTCACCTAGAACACTAGACTTCGTCCGGTTCTGCACAAAAACTGTTGACAGGGACTCTTTTGATGCCTCCATCACTAATGACTTTCCATTAAACCCTCCAGACAGCTTCAGCTTAACTTCTGCAGAAAATCTAGCCGAACTTATTTAACAATTTCTTATAAAAGCCTCCTATAAATCGGGCGCCTCCGTAGCCAGGTGGGAAGGAGCAGCAGTGCGTAGCACATGCTTCTTGATTAGACCGGGGTTCGAGCCCGTCACTACCAAATACGGAAGATGCGGAAAGGTCAGGGAATGACCACCGCATATCCCGGAGCAATATGGCCTTAGTTGCTAATGCTCCTAAAAACCAAATAACAATAACTAACAATAACTCCTATAAATCAGCAAAGATGAAGACCGTCCGCTCTAAAGTCGCTCCTGGTGGTCCCAGGACCTTACTACTCTTCGAAATCAGTTCACCGCGTTCGATGGTTATATCAGCGGCACCGCAACTCTCCTGCTGACGACGTTATGCTATTATATAATGACTACATTGCCAAAATGAATGCCTTCAGTAAAGCAATTGCAACGAGAAAAAGAGAAACCTGGACCTGTAAAAGAATCCAACAGCAAAAACCCATGGGGCCTCATGTACAAGATAGCTCGGGAGAGAACATTTACCTGTGATGTCCTCGGCACTGTTACCACTGAGACTCATGAAACCTCTGGCTGGAAAAACTCTATCAACCAAATTCTTGACAACTTATTTCCTATGGATAATCCTTCTGAAGATTCTCCAGAGAATATAGCAATTCGGGAGGCAAATAACAAGTACACCACTGAGGAACGTACCGAGCCATTTACTTTAGAGCAACTTACCTCGGTGGTCAAGAAGATCAACGTGAAGAAGTGTCCAGGAATGGATATGATTGAATATGGGTTATTATTATTATTATTATTATTATTATTATTATTATTATTATCTGTTTATTTCTCTTTCGAGACACCCATAGACAGCACGTGGCTAGAGGGTTACATTATATCAGTATTTACAAGCATATTTACATGAACTTATTTACAAAATTTGGAGATGAAAAAAACACAGAGTATGTGGTTAATGAATTAATTGTTAAGTTGGTTTAATTAATTGCGAATGGTTGTTAAATGCTAAATATTATTATATAAATTATTAAATTAGTCTTCTTATTATATTTGTACCTGCCAGTACACATTACCAAAGATTTCTGTCCTATACATTTTGTCTATACATAGTTTCTCTGGATCTATATTTAAATTATTAAAATAATTCACAGTATTTGCTGGGAAAATTCTCCCCAGAGAGTCCAGTTGAGTCAATTGGCTCTTGAGACTTGGTTCTTCCCTGTTTATTCTTGGTCGTATCATCCGAGGGCGAGTGATCACGTTTCCCACTTTCGGCGCATCTATTCTCTCTGTTAGTAGCTTTGCCAGAGTTAAGATGTTTCTGGTTATGATGATATATTTCCAGGGTGTGATGTCCAGATTGGCAGACAAGACCGCTCTTGAAATGGTAAACGGTTTCCCGGTGATCTTGTTAATCCATCTCAGGAGCCAGTATTCTACTTCTAATTTCTCCGGCTGTTAAAATTAACCCTCTCTACTTGATCTTGCTTTTCGTGTGGAGTGTCTGCGTGGGTAGCACAGTGGTATCGTCACCGTCCTCCCCACACCAGGTGGAAAAGGCCCGGGTTCGAATCCCGTCGAGGACGCGAGGAACTTTAGTGGGCTTTTTTCACTCCCTGGCTGAGTTAGTCGGTCTCAGGCGTAGATAACAAGATTTTTTCCCTCAGAAACTGGGGTTTTTTCGTCCAGCAAAATAAGCAAATCGACCAGAGAACACACGCAATTTACAGACACGAATACGGGTTAATGTAATCATTTACGGGTAACCCTAATATAGTATTTTTTTTTTTTCGTGTGGAGTTTAGAACTAGACTTATAGAATTATTATTGATTCAGTTTGATTTATATTGATTGTGCAAATAATGACGTCTAATGACAGCTCCTCTTCATCCGGTGAGAATGAATCTGAAAATTTTCCTTCTCTTCCGCCTAAGGCGCCACGGAGGACTCCCCATCCTTCACATAAGAAAAAAAAGAATAAGAGCAAGAAGAAACTGAAGCTCCTTTTGTCCTGGTGGTTGTTAAATGCTAAATATTATTATATAAATTATTAAATTAGTCTTCTTATTATATTTGTACCTGCCAGTACACATTACCAAAGATTTCTGTCCTATACATTTTGTCTATACATAGTTTCTCTGGATCTATATTTAAATTATTAAAATAATTCACAGTATTTGCTGGGAAAATTCTCCCCAGAGAGTCCAGTTGAGTCAATTGGCTCTTGAGACTTGGTTCTTCCCTGTTTATTCTTGGTCGTATCATCCGAGGGCGAGTGATCACGTTTCCCACTTTCGGCGCATCTATTCTCTCTGTTAGTAGCTTTGCCAGAGTTAAGATGTTTCTGGTTATGATGATATATTTCCAGGGTGTGATGTCCAGATTGGCAGACAAGACCGCTCTTGAAATGGTAAACGGTTTCCCGGTGATCTTGTTAATCCATCTCAGGAGCCAGTATTCTACTTCTAATTTCTCCGGCTGTTAAAATTAACCCTCTCTACTTGATCTTGCTTTTCGTGTGGAGTGTCTGCGTGGGTAGCACAGTGGTATCGTCACCGTCCTCCCCACACCAGGTGGAAAAGGCCCGGGTTCGAATCCCGTCGAGGACGCGAGGAACTTTAGTGGGCTTTTTTCACTCCCTGGCTGAGTTAGTCGGTCTCAGGCGTAGATAACAAGATTTTTTCCCTCAGAAACTGGGGTTTTTTCGTCCAGCAAAACAGGCAAATCGACCAGAGAACACACGCAATTTACAGACACGAATACGGGTTAATGTAATCATTTACGGGTAACCCTAATATAGTATTTTTTTTTTTTCGTGTGGAGTTTAGAACTAGACTTATAGAATTATTATTGATTCAGTTTGATTTATATTGATTGTGCAAATAATGACGTCTAATGACAGCTCCTCTTCATCCGGTGAGAATGAATCTGAAAATTTTCCTTCTCTTCCGCCTAAGGCGCCACGGAGGACTCCCCATCCTTCACATAAGAAAAAAAAGAATAAGAGCAAGAAGAAACTGAAGCTCCTTTTGTCCTGGTGTGAGACTGCTGCTTCTGCAGATGAACAAGTTAAGCTAAATTCTTTAGAAGCAGTGGAAAGTCCTCCTGGACGCCCTGATGCTGACTCTCCTGGTATCAATCTTGATGCTTCCAAGGATACCCCTTCAGCTACTCCTGTTGCGGCATCTGTTTTGGACTGCACATTTGCTTCTGGCCTCAGTTCTTCCTCCAGGCTGGGGATTCCTTCCTATTCTGGAATTGCAGAAAATAAGAGTCTTGAGAATGCTCCACAGCGTTACCAAATCATCTCTAAGCTGCATAAAGAACTGATATCTTTTATTAATTGCAATGCAAACGGATTCACAGAAACAGCAGCGAACTACATCCATGACCTGTGGTCAAGTATGGAGATAATTGCGACGGAGCTGCTAATAGACAACGAGAAGCTACGCGCCGTCAACAATGAGCTACGATCCAGAGCGATCATCCTCGAAAAAGTCTTTGACACTTTCACTATAAACCCACCTACATCTTCATATATCCCAGATCCCACTCCATCATTTGCAGATGCTCTGAGGAAGAGCATCTCCCCACTTTCTTGTGGTTCCAACAAACTTTCCACATCCTCGGCTCCAAACAATCTTCAACTTGGTCCCAAAACCCAACCACCACAGAATGTCCTTCTCCTGAGAGCCAATGACACCAGCGAACTGAAAACTAGCCATGAGGTGAAGGAATTTGTATCTAAAACGCTCAAAAGCGATTTCAAGATGGTTAAAGTAAAATCCCTCAGAGCGATCAGATATCGCGGAGTCATCGTGGAAACCGCGTCCAAGCAAGATCTCAATACTATCACCTCCCCTGAGTCACTCTCTGCTGCTGGCGTCGCCACTTCTGCTCCAAAAAAGATCAGATCCTGCCATTATATTCTATGGCGTTCCTAAAAACTACGCAAATGAGGACTTCTTAGAGGACCTTTACTTTAAGAATCTCATTGATTTAGGGTTCTCATACGAGGAAATAAAGGAGGGCACTACGTTCCGGTTCAACACTAAATCAAACTCATCCTCGACTAATCATATGGTGATCATCTTTGTATCAAAGATTTATAAAGAAGTACTATCCCGTGAACGGGTGTTCCTTGGCTGTGGCTCCCATAAGTTTAAAGCATTTACGATAGTAACCAAATGCTTTCTTTGCCTAGGCTACCGGCACACCACACGACATTGCACTCGCAGCTCTCCAACCTGTAGTCACTGTGCCCGTAGTGGGCACGTCATTGCAGAGTGTCCACACAAACTGCATTAACTGTAAGAGGCGCAAGAGGGCTTCACAGCACTCGGTGAGAGATACAACCTGCCCTGGATACCAACGTGCCCTGGAAATGATACGGCTCAGAACTGCTGATGGAGAGTAAACCGAACAACTCTGCATTTCAGGTGAATCAGAATAAAACATCTCCTGATGATGTTCACTCTCATTCTTTCCCCAGCACTCCACAAAACCTTAAACTTAAAAGTTCTTCAAATCAATGGACATAGGTCGCGAATCGTTGCAGATGAGATTCGGCTGGCTGCAGAGCAAAACGCCGTGGATGCGATCTCTATCCAGGAGCCATATTTCTCGAAGGGTCAGTTTGGGCATATCTCCAAGATTATGGGCTATTCCATTTATGCTCTAGTGGTACAACCTGTGCCCCAAGACCCTAAAACATGCATCATTTTAAACAGAGATTTAGATGTTGTTGTTCATGGTCTCTGTAACAAACTGGCAACTTGTGTGCAAATCACATTCTCATCTGTCTCCTTCTATCTTCTGTCAATCTACTGTCCCCCTTTTGCAGACTTCAACGACTCATTAAACTTCTTAGAGTTTGCGCTTAACTTCCTTGGCTCTAGGAACATCCTGATTACTTCGGATGTCAATGCAAAGTCCCATTTCTGGTTCAGTGCTGTTTCTGACGCCCGAGGTCTTCTTCTTGAGGACTTTATTATAAGTCACAACCTAGCAGTCCATAATCGACCAGGCCAGCTCTCCACCTATTGCAGCTCAACTGGGGAGTCGAACATTGACGTTACACACACCAGCAGTGACTTAAATTCACGCATCAGTGACTGGGTAACAATTCCAGATTGGACACTCAGTGATCATAGAGCCATTGTGTTCCACATCTCTGTCGATGCGCCTATCAGCCGCAACTCACCTAGAACACCAGACTTCGTCCGATTCTGCACAAAAACTGTTGACTGGGACTCTTTTGATGCCTCCATCACTAATGACTTCCCATTAAACCCTCCAGACAGCTTCAGCTTAACTTCTGCAGAAATCTAGCCCAACTTATCCAACAATCTCTTATAAAAGCCTCCTATAAATCAGCAAAGAAAAAGACCATCCGCTCTAAAGTCCGCTCCTGGTGGTCCCAAGACCTTACTACTCTTCGCAAAACAGTTCACAGAGCTCGACGGTTATATCAGCGACACCGCAACTGTCCTGCTGACGACGTTATGCTATAAGATAATGCCTATATTGCAAAAAAAAAAATGCCTTCTGTAAAGCAATTGCAACGAGAAAAAGTGAAACCTGGACCATCTTTGTAAAAGAATCCAACAGCAAAAACCCATTGGGCCTCATGTACACGATAGCTCGGGAGATAACATTTACCTCTGATGTCCTTGGTACTGGTACCACTGAGATTCATGAAACCTCTGGCTGGACAGACTCTATCAAACAAATTCTTGATAACTTATTCCCTATGGATAATCCTTCTGAAGATGCTCCAGAGCATATGGCAAATCGGGAGGCAAATAACAAATACACCATTGAGGAACGTACCGAGCCATTTACTTTAGAGGAACTTACTTCGGTGGTCAAGACGATCAATGTGAAGAAGTGTCCGGGAATGGATATGGTTGAATATGTGTTCATTCTCCGGCTGTTAAAATTAAGACCTCTCTACTTGCTCTTGCTCTTCAATAAATGCCTCATGGAAGGCATCTTTCCCTCTGGAAGGTTTCTTTGCTCTGTCTTATCAAAATGCCAGATTAGCCTGCCTGAAATCCACGTGCCTACAGGCCAATTGCGCTGCTTGCTAATCTAGGGAAGATCTTGGAGCGGCTTATGGCTCTTCGACCAACAGCTCTGTTTCAACAACGAAATCTCTTTTTACCTGTCAATATGGCTTCACCCCAGGTCATTCTTGCGAGGAGGCCTTGCCTGATTTTGTCTGGCACATTGTAAATTCTAAATCTAAATTTGAACTAGCTATTATGATCGACTTCGAGGGCGCCTTCGACACTGTCTGGTGGGACGGCGCCCTTGAACGTCTCCGGTCTGCCAGATGCTCCTTTCATATGTACAAATTATTTCAAAGCTATTTCTCTGACCGCTCAATAATTGTCAAGTCAAAATTCCTCCAAGTCTCTAGAAAGGTTTTTCGAGGGTGCCCCCAAGATTCAGTCCTGGGGCCCCTTATCTGGAACATTGTGCTTCAAGACTGGCTGGGCCGCTTCTCTCTCCAGAATTGCAAAATTTTTGCTTTCGCCGATGACCTGACAATTGTGGTCTCAGGCAGTTGTGGTCGTGCAGTGTTGGAGGTGAATGAAAACCGGATTCTAACTCTGTGTGTGTGTGTGTGTGTGTGTGTGTGTGTGTGTGTGTGTGTGTGTGTGTGTGTGTGTGTGTGTGTGTGTGTGTGTGTGTGTGTGTGCGTGCGTGCGTGCGTGCGTGCGTGCGTCCGTGCGTGCGCGCGTGCGCGCCAAAGAAACTAAGGCTACGAGACGACAGCATATTGTGTCTGTAAACTGCGTGTATTCTGTTGTCGATTTTCCTGTTTGGCTGGAAGAAAAACTAGAATATCTGGTAGATAAAATCACGCAACCTTCGACTGAAACCGAATAACTCAGCTAAGCTGTGACAAAAAATCCTCGCGTAATTGATGGGATTCAAAGAAGAGCATTCAATATGGCCCACTAGTACCATTATTAGACTCTTTTATGAATCGTCGGTATCCAGTAGGACGTAAATCAAATCAATCACTAATCTGAGAATAATGTACGGTAAAGGAATCATATCCCTGTTTCCTTTAAGAACAGTTCGCTCCACGCCGTTTATATAATCATCATCCTCTCCATACCGGGCGGAAAAGGCCTGAATTCAAATTCCGTCAGACGCAATGACTTTTTACGAGCCTTTTTCACAATGTGACTGAGTTAATCGATCTCGGCAGAGGTTAGAATGGTTTTTCTCCGGAAACTCGGGTTTTTCGTCCAACAAACAGGCAAATCGTCTAAAAAACACATGCAATTTACAGATAATAATGAATGGCGCAATACTGTCTAAGTCGCTGATGCGCCTTTAACCCAAAAACAACATAACCCTGAAATCCACTCGAATAACTCTGCAGCACAAACAATCATCACCAAATTTCCAGCAGGAGACAGTCTCGATCCTCAATAGATTTAATAACTGTGCAATGCAGACAAGAGTCCTTGAAGTTCGAACAACAATCCTCAACGATCCCCACTTTGAGACATCGCTCATCCTTATAAGTATAACTACTATATACTAACTGGCCACAATAATAAGGCCCTCTTATACACTGCTCGCCACGAAATTAAAAGTTTACATGGAACAGCTGGAAAACGCCCACAGCATTAGAAAAAAAACTGAGACCCTGAAACGAGTACTCCTTGCAGGATATCTCAATTTGTTACGTATTTCGGAGACATGGCTACAACTGCAGCAGTACACATGTGCTATTGCCAGTCCAGCAAAATAGGGGGTCGCCTACACCTCCAGGCATTTTTACAGGTTACCTAGGTAAATGCTCATTTTCCAGATATCAGTATCATTCCAGACTTCAAGATTCTTGCAGTCAAACTCAAAGCCCAACTCTACAAATAATTGTCATTTATCCTCCCCCAACGCCGAACTACGATATCATTACAGTAATGGTAAACTGGATCCACAACCGATTACAGCTACACACCGCCAAAGTCTCATCTGCGTCGATTCTAACGTTCCGCCCCAGCTCAGCTACATTATGGTCTTCATTAGCAGACAGCTAAGCATCACTGGCCTCCAACTACAATTACAGACCTACAGGAAGCTATAGTTAAGCAGAACGATGTGCCAAGCTGGCTTCAGGCTGCAACTCTCGTTCCTTGGTTCGTCCTCGGAAATTATCGGCCTGAAATTGCCGTAAACATCTTAACTGGTTGAATAAATCATATAGTATGCGGCTACCCAGATTACCATTCGCCCTATACTAAGGTCTGGTGAACCATTGACTTAAACATGTTTCCACCTCAAGCAAACAGTTGTACTATGTGCGGCTATGTGCAGGTAGCATAGTGGTTATAATCACCGTCCCACCCACACGGGGTGGAAAAGGCCCGGGTTCGAATCCCAACAAGAACTTTCGTGTTTTTTTTTTTTTTTTTTTTTTTCACTCTGTGGCCGGGTAAGTCGGTCTCAGGTGTGGATAGTAAGGTTCCCCTCCCGTGGAAACTCGGGTTTTTCATCCAGAAAAGCAGGCAAATCAACCAGAGAGCACACGCAATTTATGGACATAATACACATGAACAGACAAGACAGCTCGTGAGTGGCCTTAACAGGACAGTCAGTACCATGAGTAGGGTCCTCCCACATCGGTTGGAAAAGACGATGGTCCTGTGGATCATGCTAGAAACGTTTTGAGTTTTTTTTCACTCTGTGGTTGAGTTAAAAAAAATATATTATATTAGGATTACCCATAATTGAATACATTAACCCGTATTTGTGTCTGTAAATTGCGTGTGTTCTCTGGTCGATTTGCCTGTTTTGCTGGACGAAAAAACCCGTTTATGGGGGGGGGGGGGACTTTGCTATCTACGCCTGAGACCGACTAACTCAACCACGGAGTGAAAAAAAGCCCACTAAAGTTCCTCGCGTCATCGACGGGATTTGAATCCGGGCCTTTTCCACCCGGTGTGGGGAGGCCGGTAACGATACTACTGTGTTACCCGCGCAGACTCTGTGGTTGAGTTATTATTATTATTATTTTAGGGTTGCCCGTAATTAAATACATTAATCCGTATTTGTGTCTGTAAATTGCATATGTTCTATGGTTGATTTGCCTGTTTTGCTGGACGAAAAAAATCCCAGTTACTGGGGAGAAAAACCTTGCTATCTACGCCTGAGACCAACTAACTCAGCCACGGAATGAAAAAAGCCCATTAAAGTTCCTCGCATCATCGACGGGATTCGAACCCAGGCCTGTTCCACCCGGTGTGGGGAGGACGGTGACGATACCACTGTGCTACCCGCGCAGACTCTGTCGTTGAGTTAGTCTGTCTCAGGCAGAAATATCAGGAGTTTTCTCTCACGGAAACGAGTTTTTTGTCCAGCAAAACAGTAAACTGACGGAAGCCACACACGGTTTATGGACATAATACACATAGGTCGATAAGATTGTTTTCAAGTAACCCTAATGTGAGTTTTTTACTTTTTTTTTTTTTGTATCATGTGTGGATCTTCGCAGTATCACAGTGTTTATAATTACCATCCTGTAGTTACAGAGCTTAGAGGGGCTTAGAGGGGAACAGGTATCCTGTGTGTTATCAGACACTCAGCCTAAAACACTGATGGATCCAATATCTCTCTATTACAGAAGATTTAGGAGAAGTCCGATTGGCCTGCCTCCCTAAAATCCACTCATGCACACCTTCTCGATGGTAAGCCCTGTTACGTCACTTAGGTGGCAACGAACGTGTAGAGTGGTTCTCTTCCAGACGCCTGGTCAGCGTGAAGAGGAAAAGACCAAACCCTCCAGCAATGAGAGCACAACAATACAAATGGCCCTCAGTCCCCAGCAGCTTTCACTCTCCCTCTTACGGCAGCGAGAGGATCAGAGTGGAAGCAGAGGGTGCTAAGAATCTCTGGGTACGACCAGGCTGCCATGCACGGAAATTGAACTTGGCCTGTTATAACGTACGATCACTCATCGGTGAAGACAGGATATTAGAGCTGGAAAAGGAATTAGAAAATGTGAATTGGAATATCATCGGTTTGGCTGAAACAAGAAGAAGAAATGAATCACTTATAAGTTTATCAAGTGGAAATCTGTTGTACACCAATGGACACAGTGAAAGGAGTGAAGGTGGAGTTGGGTTTCTGGTCCATAAAGATTTTAAAAACAACATTTTGGAATTCAAAAGTACATCACCAAGGGTGTCAAGACTAATACTCAAGATTTCTAAGAGGTACAAGCTAAAGATTATAATGATTTATGCACCAACATCGAGCCATGATGATGAAGAGGTTGAAGAAATGTACACTGAATTTGAGAGTCTTCTAGATGAGCAGAAAACCCACTACACTATTATTATGGGGGACTTCAATGCTAAGGTTGGAAAAAGGCAAAACAGCGCAGAAAGAGGAACTATAGGAAATTTTGGAATTGGTGAAAGAAATAAAAGAGGTGAAAGACTTGTGGAATTTGCAGAATCTCAAGGAATGTCAGTAATGAACACTTTTTTCAAGAAAAGGGTGAACAGAAAGTGGACATGGAAGAGTCCAAATGGATTAACAACTAATGAAATCGACTTCATCCTCACTAACAGAAGATATATTGTGAATGATGTTACCGTCCTGAATAAGGTAAATGTTGGAAGTGATCACAGAATGGTAAGATGTACACTTGATATAGATGTAGGAAAGGAAAGGAAAAAACTGACCCGAGTAAATAATACAAAGGTCTTTGAAATAGCAGAGGAGGAGAAAAAGCAGTATGTACTGGAACTTAAGAACAAGTTTGAGCTTCTGCAGACTGCTCAGGACCAAGATATCGACGAGGAATATTACAACTTTCTGAAAGTGATAAAGCCCAAGAAACCTATAGGGAAACAGAAATCCAAAGAAGAAAAAATTAGCCAAGAAACACTTGTCATGATGAACCAAAGACGACAAATGAAGAGCAAGAAAAACACTGACAGGGAGAAAATTGAGTATACTGAGTTATGCAAAGCCATTAGAAAGAGACTCAGAGAGGACATAAGAAGATTTAACACAAGAAAAGTAGAACAAGCATTAAGGGAAAACAAAGGATTTAAATCAGCAGCCATAAGCAGTAATACAGCAAGACAAATGATACTGAAACTGAAGAATAGCGATGGTGTACTTATAAACAGCAGAGAAGGCATAATTCAAATAGCAGAAGACTACTATAGAGAATTATACAAGGAGCGAGGGAATGATACCAGCAGTGGGGAAGATGGATTGCAAAGTAGCAACACATACGACATACCCGATATTCTTCCTGATGAGGTAGAACATGCATTGAAGAAAATGAAGAATCGGAAAGCCCCGGGGGAAGATGAAGTTACTGTAGAGTTGTTAAAATTGGGAGGAAGAGACATAACACAAAAACTGGCAAGGCTCTTCACAAAGTGCATTAGAAAAGGTGTGATGCCTAAGCAGTGGAATAATGCAATCATAGTTTTGCTGCATAAGAAAGGAGATAAATCAAAAATTGGAAATTATAGACCAATTAGCTTGTTATCCCATATCTACAAGTTGTTCACAAGGGTCATTACTAACAGATTAGAAAGAATACTTGATGAGAATCAACCGAAAGAGCAAGCTGGCTTTAGGACAGGATTCTCAACTATGGATCACCTTCACGTAATATCACAGCTAATGGAGAAAGCAAATGAATATAAAACACCATTATGCCTGGCATTTGTGGATTATGAAAAGGCATTTGACTCCATACAGCATAAGGCAATGTTTCGGGCACTGGAAAGACAAGGCATAGATACTCCATATATTATGATTTTGAAGAAAATATATGAGAGTGCTACATCCTTTATTAGACTAGACAAAGACAGTAGCAAATTTAAAATCGAGAAAGGAGTTCGACAAGGAGACACAATATCTCCGAAGCTGTTTACTGCTGCCCTTGAGCAAGCTTTCAGAAGATTAGACTGGTCGCAGAAAGGAGTCAATGTGAACGGAGAGTACCTAAACCATTTACGATTTGCAGATGACATTGTGGTCATAAGCCATGATCCCAAAGAATTAGAGGAAAATCTTAATCAGTTATGCACAGTTAGTAAGGATTTTGGACTAAAGATGAATATGTCTAAAACAAAAGTAATGATGAACAAGTATGCCACGGAAAGGGAAATAATGATTGAAGGAGCAGTAATTGAAAAGGTGGAGTCATATACTTATCTGGGACAAGTTATTAGCTGTAATAATGATAAATGGCTGGAAGTCAAGAGAAGAATAAATTTTGGATGGATAGCATTCAGGAAATATAGTCACATACTGAAGAGCAATATCCCAGTTTGTCTGAAACGTAAAATAATGAATCAATGTATACTCCCCACCATGACTTATGGAAGTGAAACTTGGGCACTCACCAAAAGAATGGAAGAGAAGCTAAGAACTACACAGCGAAGAATGGAACGAATTATATTGGGAATCAGACTGTTAGATAAGAAGAGAAACACATGGATTAGGCAGCAAACTCAAATAAAGGACATTCTTATCAAAACTAAAGAACTAAAATGGTCTTGGGCAGGACACATAGCTCGAAGACATGATGACAGATGGACTAAGAAAATAACAGAATGGTACCCAAGAGGAGCTAGAAGAAAACCTGGAAGACAAAGGCGGAGATGGATAGATGAAATTCATGAGTTTTTGAGTAGTAAATGGATGGCCAGTGCTCAAAACAGAAGGAACTGGAAAGTTGCTGGAGAGGCCTTCATCCTGCAGTGGATTGAAAATGGCTGATGATGATGATGAGTTACAGAGCAGGAAAGGCCTGGGTTCGAATCATGTCAATGGCAGCAACTTTTATGGGCTTTTTTGCACTCCATGGGTGAATTAGTCCATGTCAAGTAAGGATAGCAACGTTTTTCGCCCGGAAACTTGGGTTTTCAAGTTCAGCAAAACAAGCGAACCAACCAAAAAAAAAAAAAAAAAAAAACTCGCAAATTATGAACATAATACACATGGGTAGATGAGGTTATTCTCGGATGATCCTAATATGTCATTTTTTTTTTTTTTTTGTAAAATGTGTGAAAGCAGTCTCAAAAGACAGAATAATGCCATGTTCACTTATTTAATGGTTCGTATTCACTTCAACAGGCTTAAATCTTATTTCTAGAGCCGTAAAAACCGACATACATAAGAAAAACAGCGTTTGGAAAACTCCAGTAACAACAAAAGACAAAGGATTTCCACAAAATTTGTATCCGTAAAGGCTCACTGGAATAAATAAAATGGTCTGCCAAGACAATAGTATCAAGAAACTTCAGTCCCTCTTACCCCCAATAGAAGCTAATGTGGACCTTGTTCCGCTGTCAACCATCACCATCATGCCGCGGCAAGTTATCGCCACCGTAAATGCTATTCTAGTCTCTCAACATCAGGTGTAGATGGAGTTCCACAATTTATGATTAAATGCCTTCATCCTAGAGCTGCTATGCACCATTTTCAATAATGTTTTAAAGAGTCATTTTCCCATCTCAAATGTCTATTACTGAAAAGCACTATCGTCCCATATCGAATGTCACTTGCATCCTGAAGTTCAGGAAAAGATCTTACTGCCTATCCTTACAAAGCAAACCTTGCCAGACAACCCTCTCAAGTCTATTACGATTTTCCCCCCGTTCTACAGTTATTAACGATATGTCAATCACACAAAAATATATATAAAAATTGAAAAAAAAAAAATTGCAATGAAGCTGAAAGGGATACGACATCGAAAGACATTAGTTCATATCAGGGGTATTGATGAAGCGTTATGCTGAGTATTCTAAGATGCTGATAATAGATTTCAACTTATTTCCAATAACTACTTCGGCAAGCAATCTGTAACTGCTCCAGCCCTGAAATTGGCATGAACTGTTCAAGGTTTAGAGACATCATTCCTCAAACTGTGTGCGATGTTATTTCTTTGTTTCTTGGTGTCATAAGAACTGTGATAACTGAGCATATCTGGCAACCCTGTATGAAATTCCCTTACACCCTGTGAAGACGGGAATGTGATGGATGATGACCTATCTTTTTCAAGAAACCATAACCTCTCTGCGGTTCATTGACACAGTCCATGAATTCCTGGGACACTTCACTAAGAAGGAGGAAGTTATTAAAGGGGTTTTTTTAGCAAGGGAGCGTGCTTCACGTGCGTCTACGGCCAAGCAATTTCACTTTTGTAGGGGATCACATAATTCCAAAAGTAATGTAATGATTACTTTTGAAATTATGCTCGCTATATCGATTTTTATTGCATTTCTTTTTTGTGGAGCTATATCAGAAACAATACAATAGTTCACCCACTCTGGAAGAATTGCAAAGCGACATATTCAACATCATTTCCCAACAGGTTACAAACAGTTTTAAGAACGAGCATTGCTGTTACGATCACAGATGACAATTTTCAATATACAGTATTTGGGAAAAAATAAGTAGAATCAAAAAAGTAAAGAATGCACTTGTGAATTTTCATGTTTGTAGTATTCTTTTACACTAAACGTTTTCATGGGTTTTTATTTAAAACAATTACCCTTTAAATTCATTGCAAATTTTAAAATATATATTAAAATAAAACCTAGGGAAATCATTCAACATCTTGCCTGTGGCACCGGATACGGCTAAACTTACTACAGGGTCGGGGGGAGCCGTGCGTTTGGTTTTGCTATTTATAATTTTTCCGAAAATTGAATTGGGATTCTAAAAATAATAAGTCACAAAAATCATAGGCTAATCATTTTCTTTTGTAACTAATTTTTCTCAATGTATAGTCAACTTTCGGATTACTTTCATCGGAAAGCGTGAGCGTAACGTTACTCTCACTCGTTCAAATAAATGTAATACGTTGCGCCAAAAGATTCCTGACAACAACAACATCTTTGTTGCTGTTTAGGAAGGTGTGGTGTATCGAATGTTATTATCCCACACTTGGAATAAAATGACACAGAACTTCTAGAGAGGGTTCAAAAAGAAGGGCAACCAGATTGATAAGGTGCACCAATCGTTGCAAAACTTGCCAACAAGACAACTTAAGGGAGAGCCTGACTGAGATGTAAAAAGAGTATGAAAGGCACGAAAGAAATTTTACAATGATTGAGAAAGGTATATTTTCGTTGAGAAGAGAGACATGAATTAGGGTATAAAAACGTAAAAAGGTTGGAGAGTAATATAAGGCTAGATCTCATGAATTTTACCTTTGAACATGAATAAAACGAATGAGGAGAGGAAGGAGTTGTAGATCATTACAATAAGTTACCTCCCAAGGTAGCTGAGGCGGAAGTGGATGGGCACTTTTGACGATAGGAAAAGTATAAGTGATTAGGAGTTGATTTATTTTATTTTTCAGCAGAAGCATCATTTGGCCATTCTAGCACTAATGAAACTCGTCCTCATTTAAATTTCTGAATGATAATTTTCAAGTGAGGTTAACTGAAGCAATTTCTTATGCTTAAAAACATGACGTAACAAGGGTATTTCTGCATAAAAGCCAATGTTCCCAAAGAAAAGTTTGCCAGCATCTATTTATAAATAACGACGTGTCATATAACCCTCATCGCAAGAACCTTTCTCCGCGCATTGCATGTGAACGCTCTCCTAATGAGTTTGCCTTTCTGTCTACGTCTTTACATCCTTTCAGGACATTAACACAAATAAATAGCAGAAGTCAATTATTCGTCATGATCTTGTCAGAAACATCAATCACACGAACTCAATAACGTAATACAGTAGGTGTAAAAAGTAAAATAAAATTGCTGCTGCAAGTTGTTTCCTCCGTAAGATGTGGCTGTCGCGGGATATAAACGGAAAATTTATTTTATTTTATATATTAAAAGTTAAACTATAGGACTTTCAAACTTTTTGCAAACTAATGGTATGATATACGAGTGAAATCATGTTATGATTTCTCAGGCAGAGAGAGCAATAAAAGAAATCAAGGGATAACAATAAAAAATATCCTAATGTCCTCAAAACTTATGTCAAAAAGTTTTTTTTTTTTTTTTTTTTTTGTAAAAGCCTCAGACACAATAGCTATTAGAAACTATAGTACTTCGTACAGTGCATGGGTTGAAAGTTGAGAAGATGAAATAAGATACTTGTTAACATTAGACTCTAATTTCTGTAGATTATAATTTTCAGGAAAACGTATGAAGGGAGGTTGTTCTAGAAAATGGAAGTTGAAGGAATAAATGAGGAAGAAGAAAAGTTGGTTCTGTGAGTTTGAGGCAGGGCAGTAAATGGATCTTAACTGGTTTGGAAAAGAGAGGGGGAAATTATAGAATCCAATTCTGAAGAACAGTGCCCATGGAAGTAACTACAGAAAGTCTACTAGACAGAGAGCGGAAAGACTTTGTAAGAGAGGGATCATTAATTAACATAAGTGCCCTCTGCTGAATGGAGTTTAGAACCTTGAGAGAGGTTATGGGAAGAACTGCCCCAGATGTGGCAACAATATTCCATGGTAGAGCGGATTTTTTGTGAATAGCTGTTAAGAACAAAAGAAAGACCGAGGGCGAAAAAGAAAACCTAGTTTTCTAGATGCATAGGATGCAACATTTGTGATGTACTTATGCTAAAAAAAATTACAAACCGGGGTAATCCCCAATATAGACATATGATCCTCTCATCTGAGAAATCTGAGTGTCATCGAAGATAAGCATAGGAGCAGAAGAATCCTTTTTGTGAGATATAAGACAGGACTGAGTTTTAGAAGGATTGAAATTAACTAATTTATCTTTACTCCACTGGAGAATTATCTGGAGATCAACAGTTAAGAAATTTGTAGTGGATACTAAATGAGTTGAACCTGTTTGAGCAGAGCAAGGTCTCTCAAACTTAAAAGTGGAAGGCAATGTGCCATCATCAGCAAAAATATGGATAGGATTTCCAGTAAATAGAAGAAGGTCATTAATATACAAGGTGAAAAGAGTGGGAGAAAGAAGTGGACCTTGGGGAACACCAGCATTAGTGGAGAAGTTAGACGACAGAGAATCATCTACCACCACCTTCAGTGAGAGGTAAGAAAGAAAACTGGATACTCAATTACAACAAACAGTTGGCTATCCATAAGATAGAAGCTTCATTTGAAGTTCTTTTAATGCCAAATTGTGCCAATTAGGTTAACAAAGTAATAGTAGGTGTATATGTGGATTGGAGGAGACCTGGATCATGTCTTAATAGAATGTCATCATTATATTAATATAAGAATGCAACTGATTAATTTGTCCCTCTGAGTAACGAAATGCGTTTTGAAGTATTATTATCCAGTAGCACAAATATTATTTTACAACATACCTCTTAATTCTTTTAAAATTTATTGAGTTATTTTACATTTTTTTTTTTTTTTTTACCATCTACACTCTACAGATATGGCACACCCACTTGTATATGGGGAAACGTGCACGAGCACAGGCAGTGGCAGAAAGAAGTTTAACCCAGGCTTGGGCAACCGAAATACGTGGTAAACAAGTATTCTCTGGTAGCATCCTCTGGTAAACCTCTTGTGGATGCTAAGTCAAGAGATTTTTTTTTTTTTTTTTTTTTCATCACAGAATTATTGGGTGAAGATGTCTGGGAGCCACAAAAAAAAAAAAAAAAAAAAAAAAAGGGTAAACAAAAATGAATGAATAAATATACATACATGAAGTCTCATCTTTTGTGAATGGATGAATAGGGTTGCAGGCAAATTCTTTACTATTTCACGTGCCATCCTCCATGAAAATTTTAACACGATATTACGGAAGTGGCAAGTATTTACTGAAACGTTCTTCTCATTGGTAGGTCATCACAAAGTGGATAGGATATCTTTCAACTTGTTGCCATCCCATACTATGTATGTCGGCACAGCGGGTAAAATCTTTCTCTAGCAAGCAACCTCCGTTGTTTTGCACCCCGTGAAAGAATATTTCCATCCTCTGAGATGTTTAATATCTTGGAAATTGATGCTGAAAACTTTAGCAACAATTCATATAGGGAAAGGCAACTGTCCAAGACTTTCCCTTCATTAGAAATCTTCAAATTCAGCATGCCTTGTCGTTGGCTCATAAGGGTACTTGCACTGTTATAATTGTTAGCATATCATCATTCCCAACTGCATGAGGTACTAACAAAGCTGGCGTTATCTGTGGCGTTTCCAAACATTCCAGTTCAACCTGGGCGCTTCGTTGAGTAGATGCCATGCTCACTTGCTGCTGCAGGCAAACCCTGTGTATTCGTGTAAATTGACGTATGGAAAATTCCTCCATTGCAAAAATACATCTGAAGTTATTTAAAAAAAAAAAAAAAAATTATTTCAGGATGTCAGTTTATGTCGTATAATTTATCTGAAAATTATTGTATATCTTGTGTATTGCATTGTTATCTATTATAATGTACATTCTTTAGCTGTTCATCGTTTTATTGTGTAAATTACGGTTATTCTACAAACAATTTGCTGTTTTGATGGATGAAAATCCAGAACTCCTATGATACCGACTAACTTGGACATACTTGTGTTGGTGCTGCTGCGGCGTGGTGAAGCACAACACGAAATAAAACATACAAAAAAAGAATAAATAAAATGTTATATTGATTCAGTTACTGAGCTACCTCTATATTTTCCTACGAGTCACATCGATAGACAGTTTCCATGGGGAGGACAGGTGAGATGTTTCGTGTTCTGAGACACATCGAACGATGTCACTGCTTGGTACTTGTAAATAATATATTTTTCGATGAGAAAGAATTAAAAAGAAATTTCTTAAGAGCGATATTAATATGTACATATGAAGTATGATCTACACCCACCTGTACAGATTCAAACATGTTTGCTTCTCAAAACCAATTTGCAAGTTCTTGGAGGTGTATTTCTTCTTTTTTTTTTTTTTTTTTTACTTTTTTTTTACTTCCAAGCTTTTTCTTTCTTTTTTATCCCCCTACATGCCAAGAAGTAGCAGAAGAAATATTGGAAACTTTTTTTAAAAAAGTAATAAAACCTTATTTAACTTATTATTATTTTTTTACATATAAATTTACGAATACCGGTAAAGACATGTAATATTTTGTATTTTGAAATGAAGATTTACTTTTAATGAGTACAAACTTTTGTTCAAATATTCAAATATATACGGTATGTGAATCATTATCATGGCTGTAAGAGTAGTTCATGGGACCTTGTCAATGATATATAGGAATTTTGCTAGCAGGTATAAGGAGGTGATTAGCCCCTTGTATAAAGCAATGGTCAGGCCACACATTGAGTACTGCGTACCGGTCTGGAAGCCTCATTTTAGGAAGGATGTAGAGTTGCTACAACGAGTACAGAGAAGGGCAACAAGACCGGTGAGGGATAAAAATGGGTGCTCTTACGAAGAAAGGCTTAAGTTCTACAAATTGCAGCGTCTGTAGATTATGCACCTGCAAGGTGATCTGACTGAGGTGTATAAAGCCTTGAATGGATTGAACAGGCTCAATGCTGATGGGATTCTTCTTTTTGCTCAGATTACAAACCTGAGAGGCTATAAACTGGAATTCAGGAAAGACAGTTGTTGAACAGATGTGCGGAAATTTGCCTTTAGCCTGCGAGTAGTTGATTGCTCGAACAAACTTCCATCTGTCGTGGAAGTTGACAGCTTAAATAAATTCAAGGAAGTGGACAAACTTTTGGAGCCAATGGATGGGTGAAATAGGAAGGGTTTTTTTTTTTTTTTGGCTGATGCTAACGCTAATTAATGTACGCGTATTACACTGAAAAAGGACCACCGGCCCTAATGAGAGCAAACGGACAGCACCACAAAAATAAAGTTTCGGCTGAGCGAACGCAGTCAATTTGTACAGCTGGCAAGCAGTGTCGAGGGCAATAAACATTGGAGAAAGCTGAGATATGACAAATTTTAAAGGAGGCATGATTGTTGGTTCAAGGTAGTGAGATCTCTCCACCTCTGATACAGTGGGCTGTTCCCTGCCTACCGTCGTGTGAGTGCAACAGGAGTGACAGAGAAGGAATAAAACAACCGCTGGGTCAAAACCTGCGGTGAGAAACCGATAGCGGATGAACGTAGTGTGAGAAGGTTGCAGCAGCTCATGCGAGCCTAGGAGGTTAGTCAAGGCGGAGACATAACTAGTCGCAAGGTATTTTCTTTTAATTTATTTATTGCGTATACAAAAAAAAAAAACAAATTATGATATTAGGGTCCCCTGTAAATGATTAAATCTACCCATATTTATTTTGTCTGTAAATTGCGTGTGTTCTCTGGTCGATTTGCCTGTTTGCTGGACGAAAAAACCCGTTTCTGAGGGGGAACCCTTGCTATCTACGCCTGAGACCGACTAACTCAGCCACGAAGTGAAAAAAGTCCACTAAAGTTCCTCGCGTCATCGACGGGATTCGAACCCGGGCCTTTTCCACCCTGTGTGGGGAGGACGGTGACGATACCACTGTGCTACCAGCGCAGACTTTATTGTGTAATACATCCACGAGGAAACTATGGCAGCTCCACTGTTTGCACTATGTCCCCGTGCTCGACTATAACATGTTTTTTTTTTTTTTTTTTGGACCCCCCATGATCCTCTGGCATAGCCCACCGCGGAGTCTTAGGCGACTCCGCGGTGGGCTATGCCAGAGGATCATCGCCTCCCCATTACTGCCTGGCCTATCTCCACGTGGTGAGTGACGGGCAACGTGGGATCCCAATAAGGGCCCAGCGACTAAAAGGCCGGAAGAACACAACCCTACACTTAAACATTCTGGCCTTTACGGTGAACTGTATGCATCGGAGAGTTAAGAAGAAGAGTTGGGGGTGACCCCGGTGCCGCTTTACACTGAACACTATGTGTATTTCAAGCATATTCCATACAGACAAGGGCAATCAGTCAAATAGTGTTAGCGTTTCGTTGTGCAATGTTGGATTATGGTCGCAAGGTGCAACGATCTCTTCAGAGCACTTTTTCAGAAGGAAGTACTGAAACAGTTCAACGTACTCTCCATAGAATGTGGAAAAATACAGACAGCCGATTCAGCGTCCCTTCGGATCGCCCATCACAAACATTCGTGTCTCACCTGATAACGCGAACACTGCGTATAAGGTGTGATGGTCGGATGAATTGGGTTTCGTATTCATAGAGCCGTGCCGAGGGTGAGGCGAACGATGCTCTTGCCTCAGATTAAAAGCTGAAGGGGGGGGGGGCAAAAGAAAGATTAAATAACTGCCAACGTTTTCGGTTTTTATGTTTTGATTATTCCAATCCGTTTATCTTGCTTTTGCAAGATGAAATCTTTTTCCCGTCACTGTACAGATACCGAGCTCTGCGCGCCAGCGCTATCTCAGGTGTCACCAAGGTTGTCGCCCACTGGTTGTCATTTTTATAACCTCAATTTTAATTTTTTTATTAAAACGTGTACCAGAAATGTATTTTAAATAAGTAATATTTTTTAATTAATTTTTTTATATATATTTTAGGGAAGGGTGCAATTTTTCATTCTTGCCTCAGGTAATAAATTGGCTTGGCACGGCCCACACCGACGGAAAGTCACATGCATGGCAAGGATGAAAGGCGATGCACTCCACATGCATGGTGTGTAAAGTGTAAAATGTATTTTGTGTCTAACGGCACCAGGGGTTTTTCCCATCTCCGCGTTGCTTTTATTGTCGGTGTGAGACAGTTGACTGCAAAGGCCAGAGATTTAAAAGTGTGTGAATATTGTATATGTGTAGTATTGTGTATCGTTCTTCTGGCCATTTAGCCGCTATACTCCTGCCGGAGCCCAACGTTGCCCACACTTGGCCCCGTGCAGGTAGACTAAGTACCCAGTAATTTCTCATTAACTCTGGCAGGCCCTGTCACCTAGTTTCCTGAAATTTCAGTGGCAAGGGCCTATATAAAAAAAAAAAAAAACGTTCAGATCGCCAAGTGGCGTTTCGCAGCATAGTTGTGTGGACGAGCACCCAGAATCATCTGTCCAGGTGACTGATGCTTCTGGGTAGCCAAGTGGCCAGAACATAACAACAGAACACACACATAATACACACCAACCTACGTCACACACATCTGGCCCATTTGTAGTGATACTGTTCTTCACAGAGATACGACGCGGAATTGAACTAACGTTCTAGGAGCCGCCCCTTACAAAAACACATGTTCACTCCGTGGCTGAGTTAGTCGGTCTCGGGCGTAGATAGCAAGGTTTTTTCCCCAGAAACTGGGGATTTTTCGTCCAGCAAAACAGGAAAATCGACCAGAGAATAAACGCAATTTACAGACAAAAAAAATATATATGGGTAAATGTAATCATTTACGGGTGACCCTAATATCGTAATTTTTTTTATTTTATTATTATTTTTTTTATGTACCTGACGCATGCAGCCCCCTTTATGATAACATCTTTGTCCCAATCCTGACATACGCGGCTGGATCTTGGGGAGGAAGAGTTGAAAACTCTCATGTCCGGCGGATCTTTCTCTCTGCCCAGGGGTTTGCTCTTCTTGAGTTTACCTGTGCATGTAAGACAATATCTACCGATGCACTTTGCGTATTAGCCGGTAAATTCCCAGCATATCTGCTGGTGGCGAAAGCATATCTGAGGTACTGCCTGAAGAGGGAGCCCCGACTGGCGTTTGGCGTCCGGTCGTGTGCGGTTGGGCCGGCAGATGTGGCCTTAAATTTAACAACAGAGCGGAGGAGGATAACTGATGAGCATAAGGTCATTTGGCAGAACCAATGGACCACCTCTGAAAAAGGGCGACAACTGCACGCTTTTATACCCTGTGTTCTCACCGTGGGCCGGCGAAGGCCTTGGCCCCAGTTTGGCTTGGTTGTCTGCTGTGTCCTGATCTAACATGGCTTGAAGTCATTAGTTGGGACTGGCATCCTCAGACCTATATGCTCATTTGGGTAACCAAAGACTGGCCTTCACATCATGCTAAACTGTCCTAATTACTCAGACCACCGAGCGGGGCTGAAGCGAGTGACGCTCACTCTCACTCAGACCACTCTGGGGGTTATGTCTGAATAAAGACTATTTTGGTAAATTATTTGAATTTGTCAAAGACGCATTTAGGCGTCGATGACGTTTTTTGCTAGATAGAGCGACCTACCTCCTGGCGGTGGGGACGATAACTCGTGATGGGGGCGGAGACGCCGTCTCCGTTGCGAGTCTAAAGGTCGTTCTGTCTTAATTTTATTATTATTATTATCTTTATTTCTCCTAGGAGACACCCGGTTACAGCCATTGACTAGAGGGTCATATTCTGTTATGCAACAGAGAATAATATTATATACAATTTTACATTATATGTAACACTCGTTACTAAATTATACAATACATGTAGTACTTATTATCAGAATTATACGATACATTAATAACTTGTAATCCGCTTAAGACTTACTTAAGAAATAAACGAGTAAAAATTTATACTGCTGCGTTTAAAGCATAACATCACCATATTTACATTAGCACAGATATTCGCAGCAGAACAGTATACAGAATACAATATAATACAGAGTAAAAGCGTAAAAGGTTCATTTTTACTGTTTTCAGCAGTCTGTTTCTTTTGTGGGAGTAGAGTGGAGTAGGTAAAACATATCCAGGAGAGTGTTTCCAGATGAGGTCGGGATTCTTGATTCCTGTGAGCTAGTGTATGGGGGTTCTTAGTGCTGTTTATTTTTTCTTACATCTGTATCTGCAGGTAGAAGTTTTCAAGAACTTCTTTTCTGTATGTTTCGCTTGTGCAGAGTTTTTCAGGGTTGATATTTAAGGTATTAAACAGCTTTAGAGTGGTTGCTGGAAAGAATATTCCCAGACTATCCAACTGCGTAATCGGGGTTTCTAATACCGGTGAGTTCCTATCTGGTTGACCAGAGCGCCGCGTATGTTTTCCTACGGATGTAAGCATAGTGCGGAAGGAAGTTCAGTCCTTCGTCCCCCTTGAGTCCATGATCAACATGTGACTGAACCTTTTGGATTAGGATGTCGTTCACGTATATTGTTATTTTGTTTGGATTTATTTTATTTTTGAAAGTCATTTGTTATTGAGTTGTATTAATATCGCTAACATACTAACCTTGAATGGGTTAAAAATACATTCTCAGCTGAGAACTAGTTGCATATGGGGCCAAGAGGCAACTAGGATAAGCACTAATACAAATGACAAGTGCCCTGCAGACACCGTCTGAGCGGGAAGCACAATGGTATCGTCATCTTCCTCCCCACATCGGTTAAAAAGGCTCGGTTTCGAATCCCGTCGATGACGCGAGGAACTTTTATACGCTTTTTTCACTCCGTGGCTGAGGTATTTGATCTCAGGCGTAGTAGCAAGGTTTTAACCCGGAACCAGGTGTTTTTCGTCCAGCAAAGCAAGCAAACTGACCAGAGAACCCATGCAATTTACAAATAAAATACAGATGAATAGATTAAATAACTTTCCGGGTGACTCTGTATGTTTTGCTTATATATATTTATATAAAGTGTCTTAAATAGGGTTTTTTTTTTTTGGTTTTTTTTTTTTTTTTTGCCCTGCAGACACTGTCCGCGCAGTTAGCACAGTGGTATTGTCAACGTCCTCCATACACTGGGTGGAAAAGGCCCGGTGTGGGGAGGATATGATTTTTCCTTAAAAAAACCATGTTGTGTGTCTATCAGAATGCCATATTTATCTGTCTCTGGACTGCGCTCTTAATTATTGCCTCTAAGATTTTCCCTACCTCTGAAGTCAGACTAACTGGTCTGTAGTTACTGACTTCGCTCTTAGAACCGCCTTTATGTGTTGGTAATATGTTAGCGCTTCTCCAATCCAAAAATGCCATCACAGTTAATTTCAGTGGTTCAATGCATTCCTTGGTGGCCTCATTCAAAATTACTGGGTATATGCCATCAACTCCAGGAGCCTTACTTTCCTTTATGCTCGAGATTTTTCTAATAAATAGTCATCGGTAATTTCACAATCACTAATTTCATATGACTCAGCCTCATTCGCATAGCCTCTTCTCAGCATGAAGAGTCTTTCATCAGTAAAGATAGATGCAAAAATACCTATTCAATTCATCAGCAACATCCGTTGGGTTATTTAAGACTTTCTCAAACCCAGTGTACAAATGTCCTATCTGATTCACTTTATTCTTCGTTGTATTCACATACACGAAAACTTCCTTGTCCCTGTCCGCATTCTTTGGCTCTCTTACAATTATTTTTCTCATATGCAGCTTGGCCTCTCTAACCTTATCTGCGATTGTATTACAAATCATTAAATTCTGCTCTATTTGACCAGTCAGCTATGCATTGTTCCATTTCGGCATTCTCCTCCTGCGATATTTTCTTAATGGTATGTATGCGTTTACGGCTTCTATGATTTTTGCTTTAAAGCTATTTTATAATTCAAGTGTATTTGCCCTCACTCTGCAATCCACCCAATTAACAGATGCCATATAGTGTCTTAAACTGTGAAAGTCCCCTCTTCCGAAATTAAAATCCACTCCTGATGAATGTGTGATGACTACCTGCCAATAGTTCCTGTATTTTATGCATAAGATGTCATCTCATTCGAAAGTAATAATGAGGTCAAGAATATTCTACCCCTAGTATTTTCTCTTACATGCTGGTACAAATAATAATCCAATTTATTTAAAAGAAAATTTTCTCAAGGTGAGTTTCCCTCCCACTTATTTCAATCAATCTGGGGCAGATTGAAGTTACCCATGATAAGACATTTGCACTAGATTGCCCTTTCCATTTGCATGTAAAGACTATCTTCATAGTCTTCACAATCTTCTGGTCTGTGCATTACTATCAATTTCTTTATACTTTTGCTTCCAACTAACTCATACCAGCCAGATTCTATGCTGGCAGAAGTAATATCAGACTCAGAAAAAACTATTTTCACGCTCGGGCTGTTTTAATAAGCAACAAGACACCACCATGCCTCCCATCTTTCTTATCTTTTCTAAATACATTATATAAACCAATGTGGAATTCGTCATCCTCATTCAGCCATTTTATTGACAACGCTCCTGACATTTCTGTAAGACACAGTTAAGACTAAGTATTCTTCTATAGTTTACTACCCTGACATACCCCTTGAAGGTATTAGGCTTGTTTCCCTATCTCTGTCATCCCGCACATTTGAAACGTTTATACACCCAAACACCTTGCCAACCCCGGCTGTTATGGAAAACAAACAAGAATTCTTAATGTGAGGTCAAGCATTACTTTGACAAATCACCGATTTGTCAATTAGTTCCGATAGTAAAGTTATAAGTTAATTAAAATAGCTAAAAAAATTATCTATTAACGCAACCCTACGTGATTCGAACTTTCAGTATACCTATTTACGGGCGTCTCCGTAGCCAGGTGGGCAGAAGAAGCAGTGCGTAGCACATGCTTCTTGATTAGACCGGGGTTCGAGCCCGTGAGCCACCAAATACGGAGGATGCGGAAAGGTCAGGGAATGACCACCGCATATCCCCGGAGCAATATGGCCTTAGTTACTAATGCTTCTAAAAACCAAATAACAACAATACCTATTTACCATAATTAAGACACTAGAATTCCCCTATACGCACTACAGTGCTAAGTTACGAGATAGGATATTCGCGCCAATTCACCGACACAAAGGTTCTACGCAGTGGTGAGCTGTGAACATTTTAACAATGGGCTCGCAGTTTTTTCGACTTTCTACCGAGTAAATTTGATCGGTCACGGAAGTGACGCCATCAGCGGCTTTCACTAGAGACGCTTCCCACGCTCGCACTAGTAGTGTGATTAGATCGCGTGACGCATTTTTCGTGACCGGTATGATATCTCGAGTCAGGGGTTGATTTAGGGGGGTGGACAGATGCGGCTTATTACCCCCCTTAACCATACGTATAAGTGAATGTGTAAAACGTTTCTAGCTCTATCAAAAAAAAAATAACTTAAAAACCTGGTTGTCATGCCTCGCCTTACGATGACAACTGAATACGACAGTGTCTGGAGTTCTAACATTTTAGAATTTTTGAATAGTATGAAATCACAATCATGCTTTCTGAAGTTACTACTGCAATAAGTATAATTACAACAATATAAATATTTGTAATCACTTTCTTTTTTTTTTTTTTTCGTCTCGCATTTTCGTTACATTCCTTTGTTAGGTTCCTCTAACAGCTGCGTATATTGCTTCAAATACACGGTCGGGTGCATCAATCGGTGCTGTTTTACAGAGATAATTAGATACGTTGCACTTGCAAGTATACATCTTTTACTTCTTCTTTGTCCTCGCCTTCTTCCCACGTTCATATGGGCCTGGCATAATACTCCATTTCTTCCTCCCTCATCCGCTCCTCTAAAGAACTTATACCCTTCACCAAGCTCTTTTGCTTTATTTCCCCTCCACGTAGTCTCTTGTAGGCATAGGATCTTCACTCTTCTTCTTTGCATCAAATCCACAATCTCTCTGCTCTTTCCATTCATGGTCCCAATGTTCAATGTTCCTATTCTAACACTTTTCAATTCCTTCATCTCTAGCTAAACTAGCTTCTTTAACCGGACCCGTCCTTTGTTCGGTAGTCCTGACACCTCTACTTTCCATCAATCACCTTTTGTTTTGGCATAGTTTTTACGACCGGATGCCCTTCCTGACGTAAACCCTTCCCATTTATCCGGGCTAGGGATTTAAGCTGCCGATCTGCCAAGCCTTACGCAGCTATATAGAAGTGGTAGCTCTTATACAATGGTGATGTCGCAATTTAATAATTTTACGCAATTTATGCCGAATTTCTACTCCCACTGAACAAGCAGGTGGCACTGCTGTAGTTCTTTTATCTCATGAAAATGGCTGACTCGGTAGAATGACTGTGACCTTGAAAATAACAGTAATAAATAACTCAGCAACACGTGAGTATTTTTACATACAATTTGGTATCCTGAAAACTTCTACCGGAAAGCTATCAGGTAGCACAACTATTCCGCTAATAATTCCCAGTGACTAATTATAGTTCTTTAAAAATTTAATGACCTTGAAATTTCCTATGTTTTCCTATATCCAAGAATAGTAATGATAGACATTTTAAAAAAAAGTTCACAGTCGGAAAATGAAACCACCTTTAGGTCCCAGATCTTAGCCTATCACTCACCAACACTTACCTTATCTAAAATATAACTTCTTTTTGAGCAACACTTCCTAAAACCTTCTTTATTAACTAATTTTAATAGCGCACTAATTTAGCTAGCATACAGCTGGTACCACCAGCGCCACTGTAATCAATATATACAACTCTTACTATAGTTATCATAAATCCATTGTATCTTGTCTTCCAGAAATTATGAAAATCTGTGAATGATCAATAAAATAATTACGATAAAAAAAGCTCTTTTTTTATTTTGTAATTAATATATACAAATGAAAATTCCTAAAAGAAACGCGAAGGATGTTTCGCATAAACCATCTACCGCGCGTGCTCGGCGCAAGCGCAACTTTTTTATTGGTCTTTTTTTTCAACAACTAGGGAAATATAATGGATACATTTTTTTCGTGTTAAAATTTTAATAATGCGAATAAAAATTAACATGAAATAATTCCCACATCACAAATAACATAAAAACTGTCACAAAACATTGCACAATATAAAAACAAATATTACATAAAAAAAACAAACTTTCTAGAAAAAGTACACAAAAAATCACAGATTTCATGAAAATAAATTATTTCACAAATATTCAAGAAAAATTTATTCTAAAAATTGCCAGTTTACTTCTTTATTAATATTTGTTGTCGATCTTCTGCTTTATTCAATAGCTGAGGGATGATTACAGAGGAATGAAATGACGTAACGATCCGGATCAAATTGAAGCAATGGTTTTCCATTTAGATGTATGGTCATCATAATCTGCAACGCGTTCATTTGTCACAATATTATTCATTACGCTGAAAGTTCACTCAGCTTCAGCACTGTTAATCGCAATGGTTTCAAAGGGATTTCTGGCTTTCTTAATTGAAAATGGAACTTCACTCGATTTTAAAGATAAACTGTCTTCGACAAAATCTCTAAAATCATTAAATTTTATTTCATATTTTATCAGAAAACTTAAATTTCTTATTCGGTTTTCACCGTATTGTAACCGAGACGAAAGTTTTTTTCGCATTCCACGATTTCGAGTAGCATATGTTTAAAATTTCTTTCAACGTTATCGTAATTTTCTTTATTTTTTAATTTAAAATCACCCTGTTGCATTAATAACTTATCCTTTAAGGATAAAATAATGCATTTAATAACTTGGCACGAGGTAATTTTGTTTTTTGCTTTCGATTTTGATTCCTTCAAATTCTTTCAACTTCAACATCTCAACTTTAGCTTCATAATTTCCTTCAGAAATTTTCAAATTAGCAATTGCATTGACAGTTCGAATAATTAATTTATCTGCTTTTACCATAGTGATTCCGTAAAGCTTCTGAAAGGTAAGAGAGTTCCTGCAGGATATCGATCATTAGTGCTAAATGGTTAAGAAATTCCAGATTAAAAGTCGGATTAATAATCCCACATATTTAACTTCTGATTCAAAATGTTTGCACAAAGCGGATAATTTCTCCAACCCGATCGCCGTCCGCAAGCTACATCGCGGCCCGAACATACGACCGATCTTTATAGTTTCCACATCAAGTTCTTTGCCAATCATCCTTAAATCGCGCCAGTTTTTTGGAGATTGGTAATACATTTTTTTTTTTTTTAAAAATGGCTATGGAAAGCATACTGAATAGCACAACTTCTCGGTATGTGACTGCTTAGGTTTTACGGACACCACTAACATTGCGAAACGGTAATCCCTTTCACCCTTAATTCGCACTTTCTAATTACCTAAATTGCCTAAAGGCCAGAGGTGAGAACAATGCATACAAAGCTGTCTCTCCTAATCCGTTCGTTACATGGAAAATTTCATCTTTCAACGGAAACTATTTTAAATGTAATTACCAAGGGGGAATAAAAAAAATCGCTATAAAGAAGTTCGTTAAACAGAGGTCCGACTGTAATTAAATCAAAAACGAAGCAATTTTAAAATATATAACATAACATTTTAAAACATAGCCAATTCATTGAGCCATTAAAAATGCTGGGAATGGGGGGCCCCGCTCGCCCCCACCGTAGTTTCGGCTCTGGATACTCAATAATTGCATTCAGGATTTCATTTGTAAAATAAATGATCGTTTCAACAATGGGCTCGCAAATTTTCAAGGGTGCCTCCGTAGCCAGGTGGGAAGGAGCAGCAGTGCGTATTACATGCTTCTTGATTAGACCGGGGTTCGAGCCCGTCACCACCAAATACGGAAGATGCGGAAAGGTCGGGGAATGACCACCGCATATCCCGGAGCAATATGGCCTTAGTTGCAAATGCTCCTAAAAACCAAAAGAACAACAACAAATTTTCAAAAAAAAAAAATAAATAACAATGGGCTCTCACGAGCCCATGGGAGCCCACTATAGCTCACCACTGATTCTACGTATACTAAGTGGTATCTTACAACATCTCTAGCTAAATTTAAAAATGAACTGAGGGTGCTATAAAGGGACTATAAGGCCTTTATAGAATACGATTTATTATGCTATTTAAGTCAATAAAACAGGCCAATAAAAGCTCAAAATCCACCGACAAATACGTGGATACTCTCGAAGCAGGAGCGTCCAGAAGCATCAAATTTCTCCAAACTTGTCTTATTAATCTACTGTCCAGTTAGTTATAATAATTTTAATAACCACTAGTGGGCTTCGCTCCCTGCTCCCTGCGCTCGCTTCTTTTGATAAAATTAAAATAAAATACAGAATTTTTCGACACTGTGTGTGTGTCCCTTCCTCAGCTATGAATACATAAATACGTTACATATGGAAATCAAGAATGGTACCGCGTGGTCATGCTAGATAAACAAAGTGTGTGCACGAGGTTTATCTAGCATGACCACGTAAAAAACAGAAGTTTGTTTTACCACAGTAAAAGCTTCTGTTACGTATTTTATTATTTTTTAATATATCCCTCTTCCCTCTTCTCCCGTTTGGCTGAATAAAAATCACTAGGAGGAAAATTATTTTAATGTATAGAAAAAAAGATAATTTGTTCTTGCATAGAATGGTTTAAATAATGGATAATTTCCAATTGGTGGCACAGAAGATTATTTTAATGAATATGTTAAATCTATTGATAGTGCCGTTTAACACCTTATTAAATAAGGTGTTGAAAGTCCGGTTGGAAATGTTCTCACCTGTGGCCGCAGCAACCCAAAAAGACAGTTCATGACAGGACATCGTAGAGTTCCCTCTTGCTGTTAGAGCCAGATAGCAGTTTGCTCTGGTTAACATAGTCTTCAGGCGACCTTGTCCGGCTCTTCTTGTAATGGTTCCTGTCACCTGAAACTGCTTCCATGGTGCCGAGACGCCACTGCATGACATTATACGCCACTGCTGTGCCACAGCGTGCCACCTCCGCCTGCGACTGCCTGGCTTCAAGTCATCCAATGGCCCTCCATCTCAAAGAAATATCTAAACGACGACTTGACAACGTGAGTATTGGAGATGTGGCTAGTCCGCTGAGCAAGCCAAAAAAAACGGGAATGAAGTGATGTGGTCACAACCCCAGTTTTTACAGGAATGAATAATTTGCATATATAGTGTGTAGTGTGTTCGTGTCTAACGGCACCAGGGGTTTCCCCCATCTCCGAGTTGCTTTCATTGTAGGTGTACCATTCACTGGGAAGGCCAGAGATTTAAAAGTGTATGGATTTTGTAAGTGTAGTGTTGTGTATCGTTGTTCTTCTGGCCATTTAGCCGCTAGACACCTGCTGGGGCCCAACGTTGTCCACACTATGCCTCGTGGAGGCAAACCAGGAACCAAGTAATTTTAAGTTTTCACTCTGGCGGGTCCTGCCACCCAATTACCTGAGATTTCAGTGGCAAGGACCTAAAAAAAAGGATTAATAATAATAATAATTTAATAGTATTGGGAAGCAGTCGCTGAAAGGTTAGGCCGAGAGGAGTTTTCGTATGCAGTTGGAATTTTGACAATTTTTTAAAATTTTGACATTGTGTGGGGCGTTCGCTGGTGTTTAGGCAGAGTAGGGGAGAGACTGAAGACGGGGGTGGAGTTAGAAATATGGAGCCAGTAGGGAAAGTGACCCCAGGTCAAAGGATTAAATAAAATTTAGACTGTGTGGGGTTATGCTGTGAAAGTGAACAGAGTAGGGGAAAGACTGCAGGCTGGGGGTGAGGAAACAGGAAGTAAGGAGTCGATAGAGGAGGTGACCCCTGTGGTCAGTGGGGCAGGTCCATGTACCACCAGGAGGAAAAGAAGGGCAATGAGGGGAAGAAACAGTGAAACCATCTCCTCCCTTCTTCATGGAAGTGGAAAGAAAATACAGTGCAAGAGAGCACAGGTATAGGATCTCCTGTGGCGTTGGCAGCAGAGTTGCAATGAGGTGAAGTCCATGGTAGGTCTTCTATTTAAGTTCTAGTTCTTCTAAAGAGACGTTAACTTCTAGGGTTGTGGGTCATTCCTGGGACAAGTCCCGTACTTGCAGTTCAGGTTGTTGAGGTTGCGCTTGCAATCTGTCATCAAGTTTTCGGTTTTAATCTTCTTCCGTTTAAAGGAGTAGAAATGCTGGTTGGTGATGTTTTGTCTTTGGGTTGTCATAGTCGGGTGGCAGTTCTTCTTTTCCTCAGTGTATGGAAATTTACACCCTTCTTCTCGCAAAGAGGTCCTGGGCGAATCGTGATAATGCTTTATAATCTTCTTCCGTTTCAAGAAGGAGAAATTCTTGTCCTCTTGGAAGATATCTCACTTTTGTAATCAGAATACATCTTAGGTCTTCGTAGACGGGACAGTCAAACATAAAATGGTTCCAGTCTTCTATCTCTCCACAAGTGCAATGTGGGTTTTCTGTGAGTCTGAAGCCAGCGAGCTTTGCATTGAAGGGGCCATGCCCTGTTATTAAAGGCGCCTCCGTAGCCAGGTGGGCAGGAGAAGCAGTGCGTAGCACACGCTTCTTGATTAGACCGGGGTTCGAGCCCGTGACCACCAAATACGGAGGATGCGGAAAGGTCAGGGAATGACCACCGCATATCCCCTGAGCAATATGGCCTTAGTTATGGCTAATGCTCCTAAAAACCAAATATGGCATAATATGGCTAATGCTCCTAAAAACCAAATATGGCATAATATGGCTAATGCTCCTAAAAACCAAATATGGCATAATATGGCTAATGCTCCTAAAAACCAAATAACAACAACAACTGTTATTAAGTAAGTTGTATGAAGTCCTGGGAAGAACCATGATGGTGATTTCGGGTATACTCTATTTGTCTGTGGAAAAAACTTGTGGGTGATCTCTCCTTTGGTGGTACCGGCCCATCTGTTTTGCCACTCCTTCAGCAGGTGGTTCTGTAGGTGTAGTTTTTCTGCCTTCCTATTATTAGTGGGATCGGTTGTAAAATTCAGGAAGATAACTGGGACTCCTTTGAATGATCATAGAGCATTCCAGTTCTAACGATTTCTAGGTGTAGTGGGAGCGTTCCTGCTATTACTCGTAAGGCTGGAGTACTCACTGTATTGCAGGTGCGGGTTATAGCGCGGTGGATGGATCGCTGGGTAGAATCCAGCGTTCTTCTAGTTACTACTAGCGTGGTCTTATCATACCATATGGCCGAAGCATATAAGATAGCCGGGATGAAAACTGTCTTATAATAGAGTGCCAGCGTTCTCTTGTTGAGGCCCCAGTTTCTACGCGAGACCCTGGCCATCAGGGCCGAGTTGTTCCTGATCTTCGTTCTGATGTATTTAAGGTGTGGCTGAAAGAATAGTTTGCTGTCTAGGAGAGTACCTAAATATTTGAACTGTGGCGCCAATTTTATCGTGCTCTCATCAATTTTAATTTGGGGAGGTCTACGCAGGTCGAGAGAGCCTTTAAGGAGATTGAATGAGGTTTTCGCAGGTGATATCGTGAGATAGTTCTTTGCTGCCCAGGTTTGAAGCAGTCGAAGGGCGTGGTTGGCCAGGGTCTCAAGCTGAGCTCTTGAGTTTGCTTCACACTCGGCCACCAAAGTGAGTCAAACGCCCCGGCGAAGTTGTTGGAGATCAGGAGGAAGTATTTCCTGCTGCATTCCCTCGCTGCAATGAGCATTTTTTCAATGCATCTATCGTGGAGGAACCTGGTTTGAACCCATATTGGTTCGCCGCTGGTAGTCCCGCTGCTTCGTAGTGCTGGGAAATTCTTTTATGCAGTAATCTTTCGTACAGTTTACTCACCAATGATAGAAGTGCAATGGGTCTATACGAGTCTGGATGCTCTGGCTGTTTGGTTGGGTTCTTCAAAATTAACTTAATATTTGCTGTCTTCCATTCAGTTGGGTATTTTCCTGCTTCCATACAGCAGTTAAACAGATCCAGCACAAGGTTCGGTGCGTACTCAGCTACCTTTTTAACAATTTCCGGTTCGATCAGATCTAAGCCAGGACATTTCATAGTTTTGATCTCTGCGACGGCTACCAGGAGCCCCTCCCGTGAGAAAGAGGGCTCCTGTTGCGATGTGTCATAATTCTGGTTTTCTTGGCACAATTGGTGCTGTTCTTGTTGGATCGGTATAGCTGGGTCCTTGAAAATAACGCCGAGAATATTTTCCATTGATTTCTCACAAGTTGTGGTGAGCACACCCTGCGGTGTCCGAATGGATGTTAAAACTTCACCTCTGGGGGGTTTGTTGATGGTGACTTTGTAAACCACCCCCCCCCCAGGGATTAGTATTTCCTGTTGTGGAGACCAAGCCCTCTCACGATCTCTTTTTACTTTTCTTGATAGTTTCTGTATAACGATTCCTGACATTTCATAATTTGCATAATGTGCAGCTCTGTAGGGCGGTAAATCGATTTGTAGTAGATACTCAGAATTTTCATGCCAGGTTGCCAATTACGTCAAATATTCGCCTTCGGTGACACTGTTGATAACGCCAACTGGGCTAGCCAGGTGGATAAAATGCCTACCTACTAACCCAAAGGTCACAGGTTCGAATCCCGCCTCGGGCTTGGATCAGAGTAAAATGCAAAAACTTTGGGAGGTACATTATGGCCACTGAAGCCGATGCGTCAACAACTAACAAAAAAACTGTTCACAATAAAATATTAATGAAAAACATTTTGTTCTGTTAATTTTGTCGTGTGCAATGTACATTATCATCAAATATAGATTGGGACACTTCATCCCTGGAAAGTAGTGGTTAATTCCAGAGAAATTAACTCTTATTTTTAAAGGATGACGGGTAGATGGCACGATCAGTTAAAAAGTAGGATATTAATTAAATGCATACTTAATAGCAGGTATATGAAACTGAAGGGACAAAAAAAACGACCTTCATCTTTACAAGAGGCGTCAGAATGTATAGTGTTACATGAAAGGCGGGACAAGGGTGCTCCCCCAACTCCACACAAGAGGCATAATAGCAGACTGCCACACAGCGGATCAGTCCATACGTCTAGATAGCAGAAAGAGTGGGCTACCTAAATCAACTTCTGGAAACACTATGCACCAACTGATGACAGAAGTGACGCGGCAATTTATCCCAATAAAAGCAGACCATCATTAATGACCCCCTAAAGTATGTCGACAATTTAAAAGTGTAGTGAGGGGAAATGCCTTCAAAGAGCTGAAAAGTGAGACAGCTGACAGAACTGGGATAAGTGAAGGATCAATAATTATGAGAAAAACATTCCTACAATGGGTTAGGCACAGTTTCTGGTAAAGACGAAATCATCTCCGAGCAGTGCACGCCACCATCAATCCAGGTGCATAAAAAAGGCATCGTAGAGCACAGAAGTGACATTTCGTGATGTGGATGATGAATCATTCTACGTAGTCTGGTATTAGATTTATGCACCTCGGTATAGTGTATGCCCAAAGATTGCAATGCCTTAACAAGAAGTCCGTTTGTAGTAATGATACGGACCTGTTTTATGTCGTTTGGACTAGATTCACTGGTTGTCATCAATGAAATTATGACGTATGACGTTCTTAACAAATCTGCCTTACCTGCGTTGTGGAAATTCTTTGAAAAGGAGTCGAAGGGCAGAGAAAATTGGGAATTATTAAGGTTTGAATATTAAATCTGAATATGGTAAGTATTAAGGTTAGAAAAATACTGGATTTAGAAATAGGGAGGTTATAAATGTGTGAAGTAGATAACAGTTATAGATAGCAATACCAGGATATCTGCCCACCCACCGATGAATGGCTAACAAGTCTTGAAACGGTGCTGTCTGGGTGGTGGTGGTACCCACCGAGAATAAATAACAATAGACTTCTCTATTAGCGAAGCGTTACTTATTCGAGGTAGAGCAATACATGGTAACTCGTTGTGAAGGATGATCACAATATGAGATATAGATGAAATGATGCCTTTAACTACTTTCGTAGTGTTTGCTTTAAGAGCTATGTATGGTGTATCTACACCGATATTATATAGAAAAGTATATACACAGGCTGAAGCGGTGCATGCAGTTTTAGTTACGGGCTTATTTTTCAAAAATTTCAAAAAGCGAAATCACAAATACACCACACTGAACCGATCATTCCTCACAGACAGTTCTTGGATATAAGAACTCAAAACTCGAGTATGATAAATTTCTTTCATCCTCATCACTCAAGGAGTTTGAAAAGTTGCTCCATGAAGAATAGTCCAATGGTCCTCTTAAGACAGTTCAAGATTTATCTGAATCTAAGCTGATTTAAAAACAAAGGGTGGCCGAACACCATATTAGTGCATACCTGTAACTCTTAACGCAGATGTTTCCATATATTTTCTCTTTTTTATATATAAACTACAGAATGTGTATTCATGGTCGAATGATAAACCCGAGTTTACCAGAGGACCATTGGACTATTCTTCATGAAGCAACTTTTCAAACTCCTTGAGTGATGAGGATGAAAGAAATTTCATCCTCATCACTCAAGATTTATCTGAGTGCACCCATCGCTCGACACCAACTAACTCGATCACAGTTTGAAAAAATCCTATAAAAATTTCTCCCAACCTGAAGGGACTCCATCTAATCCAGCCGTTTCCACACGATTCTACCTATTTTTCCCTGGAATGTTCAGGATTTTTGGAATGTGTCCCAGAAAGCTTGGGTCACAAAATTGCATTTTTGTAAGTCAGTTAATCAGATAAATTAAAGTATATAATTTTAATTATGAACATACTGTGTTTGTAATTAAAATTCCCGTCACCTCTGCCAAATGGTGTTTTATTTTCTTGATCATTATGGAACGGCAGATTGCCTTCAAAATTTTACTGCATGTTTAAGAGGATGCACAAAACGCATCTGTGTGTTTAAAAGGATACAGAAAACTCTTATGGAAAATAAATTAGTTCCGAAGTTCACCGACCGCCAGAGGGCCGACAGTTTCTTGCTCAATTTCAGTCTAAGCCAAATGCCCACGAACGGTCACAGCATACCGGCTGCCAGCCTATGTAGCCTAGGATTACCAGATATCATCAAAAATTATTTTACCACAGAATGCTCCCGATTTTTAGAATTTTTCCCCAGAAAGCTGACTCACAAAAATTGCAAATGATGCACTTAAGACTACTCTCTTTCGAGATCAATATTCCGCACATTAAGAACTACGTCCAAATGGTGAACATAATCGCTTTACAGCCAGTTAGATATAGATTGTTTTGCTAATGCTCACGGCAGAACAAACTTTGCATTCACATGAGCTGCCCTAGTACTGCACTATTTTCAAACACATTTGTTTAAACGCAGTGCAACTGGTAGATTTGTAGATGTCATTTTTTACAAGTAGTGCAATACGATGGAAACTCGTTGTTGTGAAGGAAAATTTTGTCTTCTGTGGGCATTATATGGTGGCATTAACTAAGCAGTTTAAATTCTATAGCCAAAAAAATAAATAAATAAATAAAATAAGAGGTTTGGACAGTCTTCTAACAACACCAAGGGCCATATTTTCCGGACCATAAGACTGTTTTTTTTTTCTTGTAAAACATTGCCCAAAATTCCCTTGCGTCTTATGGACCGAATGTACACTAGGTACGTGATTTTAATTCTAACAGTGGCTAGAGAAAGTATGGACAAAATACAGGATGATTCAAAAAGGACTTTACAACTTTTTAAGTGTATAGAAATTTATTCAGGAGACTTATTATATAATTTATTGAACTGTCATATTGTAGCAAAAAACATGTTTTACTTAGAACAGTCATTTTGGTTCGATGTGACTGCCATTGGTGATACGGTAGACATCCCATCTGAACTCAGTTTCCTCCCAAAAGCGACGTAACATATCTGGCGTAACTTCTGTAACTGCGGCGGTGATTTTAGTTTTGAGCTCGGCAAGACTGATAGGTAAGGACGGAACAAACACTCAATCTTTAATGAAACTCAATAGAAAAAAAATCTAGAGGTGTCAAATCTGGGGAACGAGGTAGCCATGCTAACGGCCCTGCTCGACCAATCCACCGATCTGGGAAACGGTTATTGAGGAATTCCCTTACCTCCGCCAGGTAGTGAGTCGGTGCTCCGTCTCGATGAAAGTGAAAGCGTCCTTCGTGGTCATCTTCGTCGATTATCTTCGTAAGGGAATTCCTCAATAACCGTTTTTCCAGGTTGGTGGATTTTTCGAGCAGGGCCGTTAGCATGGCCACCTCGTTCCCCAGATTTGACAGCTCTAGACTTTTTTATATGGGGTTTCATTAAAGATCGAGTGTTTGTTCTCCTTGCCTACCAATTTTGCCCAGCTCAAAACTAAAATCACCGCCGCAGTTACAGAAGTTACGCCAGATATGTTACGTCGCTTTTGGGAGGAAATTGAGTTCAGATGGGATGTCTACCGTATCACCAATGGCAGTCACATCGAAACAAAATGACTGTTCTAAGTAAAACATGATGTTTTTTGCTACAATATGATAGTTCAATAAATTATATAATAAGTCTCCTGAATAAATTTCTATACACTTAAAAAGTTGTAAAGTCCTTTTTGAATCACCCTGTAAAAAGACACCTAAAAAGTTGGCTTTTTTAGTGTGCGACCAAATTCAAAAAAAGAACGGCTGCTGAATTATGTTCAATGTAACTCCAAAGGGGCACAGCTAGCAGCTTCTGGATATCTCAATTAAGATACCCTTTAAATCATTCAAGTGTGAGGAATGAACCGAACTGGATGGAAGTGCCAAATCACGATTTGATACCACAAGACGAATGAAGTGACCAACAATTCTACAGGTGTGCGAATGGACGAAAACGTGGTAGTTAGTGAAACAGGAGACAGTTGCCGTCTTCAAAGAAATTTGGAATGAGCAATGCCCTTGATGGCACTGAATATCTTACACTCTTTGAAGAGTGTGTAAAGTGTATTCGTGTCAAACGGCACTAGGGGTTTTCCCCCATCTCCGCGTAATATACATTGTCATGTGAAACAGAACACTGTTGAGGCCAGAGATTTAAAAGTGTATGGATATTGTACATGTGTACTGTCGTGTACCGTTGTTAATCTGGTCATTTAGCCGCTGGACCCCTACTGAGGCCCAACGTTGCCCACACTTGGCCCCGTGGAGGCAGACCAGGTACACCAGTATTACAATTATTTACTCTGGCAAGCCCTGCCATCTAATTTCCTGAGATTTCAGTGGCTAGGGCCTATGTAAAAAAAAAAAATGGGGTAGACGCTAGAGGTTTAGGTAAGGCCGAGATAGGTTTTAAATGAAGGTTAGGTTAATTTTTCACACTGAAAAATTACAGGAGTGTCAGCGGAGCAAGCCCCACCAGGGAAAAAGGGGGAGGCATGGGAGCGGATGAGACAGAGGCCCATCTCTTCCCCTTCCCTGCCTAGGGATGGGGTTTTAAAAGTGAACTGGGCAAAGGTGTCCAGTAGTTCAGAACGCCAGACGGCGTGCTGCAGCAGAGCTGCTGTGGTCATGTCCAGTCGTTGCGTCGCACATGGGAGAAAGAGTCCCGTCCAGAGAGAGATCATTGTCTAGTAGGAGTCCGCATAGATGGTGACGGATCGTCTATCCTTTGCGATGGATGTTCAATCCTGGGAGAGAGAGAGTGAGGTCCCACCATAACGGCCATAGTCTGGTTGAGTTTGGATGCTCATGTGCAGGGAACCCTGGGCTAACGGCGTGCATTATTGATTGCAATTTGTGTTCTCCTTCTTGCAAATAAGTCTTGTGCAAATTTGGCGAGCGCACTATATTCATCGAAGCTGTCCAGGAGATGGTGTTCCCGGTCCTGAGGTAAGTTAGTCTGGTGATTAGAATTCCACGTAGGTCGTCGTACAGTGAGCATTGGTGCATCAAATGTTGCCAGCTCTCGCGTTCCCCACATGGACAATGTGGGTCCTCCGCTAGCCGAAAGGCTGCAAGTTTTTCATTGAAAGGTCCGTGACCCGCCAGGAGGTAAGTGGAGTGCAGTCGGTGGAACTAAGGCGATGATTTAGGGTAAACTTTGTGTATGTCCGGAAGAAATTTCCTTGTCACTTCTCCTTTGGTGCTGTTTGTCCAGCGGATTTGCCATTCTTGCTTCAGATACCCCAATAATCGGGTCTTTTCAGTCTTTCTGTCATTTGAAGGTTCGATGGTGTACCCCATGAATGTGACGGGCATCCTTTTAGATAGGTAGTATGACAGGCCACACCTGATAATCTCCAGGTCCAGAGGGAGAACCCCCGCCAGCACCTGGAGCGCCTGCGTACTGACAGTCCTGCATGCGCGGGTTATTGTTAGAAGGATTGATCTCTGGATTGAATCAAGAATTCTTTTATTTACGGCCATGGCTGTCTTGTGGAACCAGATTGGAGCAGCATATGAGAATTCTGGTATAAATGTAGCCTTATAGTAGAGAGAGATAGTGTGTTCGCTTTTTCAGGCCCCAATCACGCCTTGTAACACGGGCGACCAGTGCAGAGTAGTTTCTAATTTTTATTCTTAGTTGCTTGAGGTGAGGTTGGAAGAAGAGATTGTTGTCAAGGATGACACCTAGATATTTCATTTAGGTGGTAAGCTTTACCGTTTTTCCTTTTATTTTAATTTGCGGAGGTCTTCTGATATTTAATGATTCTTTGAGAAGGATCGACGTTGTTTTTGTCGGTTCAATTTGTAGGAAGTTTTTTTCCGCCCATTGTTGTAGGATCTCTAGGGCATGGTTTGCCTGTATCTCCAGTTGGGTCCTGGAGTCTGCCGCCACCATCAGTGCAAGGTCATCTGCGAAGGCTTAACACTTTACTTCCCCCAAGTTGGTGTCAAGGAAGTCGTCGAAGACTATATTCCAAAGCAGGGGGCCAAGAACGGACCCCTGTGGGCATTCTCTATGGATATTTCGTGTTATTCTTTGGAAGGGAGCTATGACTTCAATTCTTCTTTGGGACAGGTATTCTTTGATAGTATTGTAAAGGTTTACGGGAGCATGCGCTTTGCGGAGTCTGCCAAGGACGCTCGGCCACCAGACGGAGTCGAACGCCCTAGCAAAATCCACAGCGATCACCAGAAAGTATTTACTTTGGCATGCATTGGCAGTACAGTATTTATAAGATTCCTGATGGCTTCGATTGTTGACAGTCCCGGCCTGAAGCCATATTGGTTTGCTGCTTCGAGGTTTGCTGTGGAGTAGTACTGTTGAATCCGCTTATATAAAAGTCTTTCATAGAGCTTGCTCAAAACCGACAGCAAAGCAATGGGCCGATAAGGGGTCGGAAGAGTTGGATTTCTGTTAGGATTTTTTAGGATTAATTTAGTATTGGCAATTTTCCAGTCCTTGGGGAAGTACCCCTGTTTCAGACAACAGTTATAGAGTCGAAGTAGGAGTCCTGGTGTTAAATCCACAACACGCTTTATGATTTCTGGTTCAAGTATATCCTTTCCTGGGAATTTTCTAGGACTGCGGGTAAGCCTGTTCCTTAAATGCGAATTAAACCTATAATATTAGTGATAGATGAGATGAATAGCACGATGGGTTTTGGCGTTCTTTGATAAATTAAAAGCGTCGCTCTACACTGCGTTTTGTTTAGTAAGTATACATGAATCTGTGTTTCAAATACATGCAACAGAATATTTTTTTCTCAAAATTTGCCTTTCCAAACGTGGGTGCGGTGCATCTTAATATCATTAATTAAATACATCCACAATTTCGTTTAATCATTATTATTATTTAATTTTTACTTATTGGTCGCTTATTTATTATTCTGTTCCCTGAAATACAAAAGGTACACAAACTTCCAAAAAAGTATCCAGACACCCCTGTTTTCATGATTCATTAATCCTTTCTGTAAAATACATGACTTGGAATACACAAAGGCATGAGAGCCATACAGGATGTTATATAGCTGGCCTATCGATTTGTGCAATTTCTTACAGCCACCACCACTCAAAGTCGACCACTCCATCTGACCAGGGTATTCGGAAGAGTAGTACTCGACGGACATCCCTGCAAAACATCAACCAGGGGTTTATAAGGAATCGACAAGTGTTGAAGTTTGTACAAATTCAAGGTGTGGATAAAAATAAAAAAACATAAATGAAAAATATTTTTTAAATCATTTATTATTTTAAATACAATTTCAATGTTTATCCCCTTCAAAGTACTCTCCAGCCACGCCTATGCAGCGCGCCATACGCGATTTCCAGGATTTAAAGCAGTAGCAGAAGCCCTCGGAAGATACCGCCTTTAATTGCTGCGTTGTGTTCTTCTGAATGTCTGCTAAGTCTTCAAATCGTTTTCCTTGGAGGTGGATTTTAATTTTCAGGAACAGAAAAAGTCATACTGTGCCAGATATCGTTTTTCATAAAAACGTTTCTCACTGCAACAGAAAAATGACGCAAAAACTATTTTTGTCTGGCCATAAATTGGGTCGTGTCTTTTGAATTTTTTCAGTCTTCCTCAAATCTCTATAAAATGTCTAATTTGGCGGGACGAATTCATGATGAGTAACACCACGACAATCAAAGAAAATGACAAACATGGACTTGATCTTCAATCGAGACATTCTTGCTTTTTTTAAGCAGGGAAAGAAGAGGGAGGTTTCCACTGCATGCTTTGACATTTGGTTTGAGCATAGTACTGAAGGATTCATTTTCTGTTATTACTGAATCCAAAAAGTGGAGAGTTTCACGATTTTTTTTCTAAATTTGCATTGCAAACTTCCACACATTTCTGCTTCTGATCGTCTGTCAGGACGCCTTTCTCATGCCCAACTGATCTTTCAAAATTAAAATTGTTCTTACTGTTTCTTTGTCAACTGTTCTGCGATTAGTCGAATTCACATCTCGAATTTTTTCCACATTCTAGTCTGTTGTTGAAGTTGGCAGTCTTCCTGTTCTCTTGTCATCGTCGACATCTTCCCGCCGTACATAGACTCAGTCAACAACATCCTGTATGCTGTATACACTGCTGAACGCACAGCCTTCACTAGGGACCAGCAAGATATAATTGACCGAAACCAAGACTACCAATCACTCACGATGGAACACCTTTTCACTGCAGTGGAGTTAGACATGGCATTAACCAAAAATGAAGGAGAGGAAAATACCTGGTGCAGACCTCTTAGAAGTGGACATCATCAAACAATTTGCAGAATTCTATCCGATAATCTTGTTGAATCTGATGAATAGATGCTTGGCTACGGGATGCATGTACGTATGTATGTATTTAACTGTAGAAGGGTGGCACCCGTACATACATACATCTCCATCAATTTAGCATGTAGGCATAATACCATGCTGTCATATAAAGCCTGTTAGTGTAAGCATGTTTACATATGTGTGTAATGTGTTGTAAAGTGAAACAGCCTACTCTGCCACCAGATGATAACCCAGTGGGCAAATACCGCCTGCTGCTCGTCCCTAGCACGAGCAGCCGAGCCTGGGTCTACTAACTCTGGCGGTGCATACTGCACCCACATCCAGCACCCACCAGTAAGCATGCAAGACAGATGAGTGTCAGCAATCCCGCTCCTGGGTTGCCCACGGCAGCCTGAAGAGGGCACCTAGCCCCCTTCACCTTTAAACCGTACTCCCGGGGGATACGATTCTCTCGTCGCCCCCCCTCATTTCTACTCTGGTGGGGCATGGGCATGCCACACTGAAACTTGGGGCTGTCTTCCCTATTGGCTCCATACTTCTGGCTTTCTCCCCCCCAGTCTTCATCCCCCCCCCTCTCTATCTTCACGCTAGCGAAGCCCCACACACCTAAATTTAAATACATCCAAAATATCTTCACCCACGTTCTGGCTCAACTCAAGCGACATCAACCCCACGATTGACGTTGGTATGTGTATGCATGTTGTGTGTACATATGTGCATGTGTGTATAGATTTACTTGTATGCACACATATATATATAGATTTACTTGTATGCACACATATATACACCCAACTCAAGTGACGTCAACCCCCACGATTGACGTTGGCACATGTATGCACGTTGTGTGTACATATGTGCATGTGTATATATATGTGCTTGTATACACATATATGCATGCAATATAAATACAATATAATTTTATTTTTATTTTTTTTATTTATTTTTCTTTCTTATTATTATTTTATCTATTTATCTTTTTATTTTTATTTTATTTCTTTACTTTTTTTTTAAGGTCCTAGTCACTGAAATCTCAGGAAATTAGGTGGCAGGACCTGCTAGAGTAACTTAAGTTTACTGGGTTCCTGGTCTACCTCCACGGGGCGAAGGGGGGGGCGACGTTGGGCCTCAGCAGGGGTCCAGCGGCTAAACGACCAGATGAACAACGGTACACGGCACTACACATACAATATCCATACACTATTAAATCTCTGGCATTTCCAGTGAATTGGTGCACCCACAATGAAAACTACGCGGAGATGGGGGGAACCCATGGTGCCGTCTGACACTAAACACACCTTACACCTTACACCCAGGAGCCATGGAGCCAATATGGCTGCCTTACTAGTCGGACGTGCTGATCAACGCTCATGAAAAATGTGCTTAAATATGCATTTTAATTATAGTTATTGCCAGAAAAAGTGTTCCCACCTAAAGAAGTCAACTGGTGGAATCCCATGGTAAGAAAGTTTTAAATTTCAACTGGGAATTTAGCAGGCTATTTGCGTTATCATCTATATCTTTTCTTTGCGAGACCGCAGTGGTCACCATGTGGTTGGCAGCAAGGATATAGAGAGGCGCCAATATAAAGCGGCGGCCACGTAAATACCCTGCATTTGACTGGGGAGGTGCCCCAACTTGTGCCAAACCAGAGCTGCAAGAGCGCTCCAACATCTGTGCTGAATTACCATTACTGTAATTCTGCCGAGACCGGCAGAATTACTTAAGAAGTATAGGTCACTGTTGAAAAAAAGCCGTGAATTACGGTTGAATTTGAAAGTGTCTGCAATTCTGCCCAGACATGATAGGAGGGAGTATATGATGAGAGCCTTGTAGATCAATTCGGCCCTGGAAAGATTGTGCAAGGCTCAAGACATAAAATTTTTTTCAGCCTGGACTATACTTGTTAACAGGAGAGACTGCTTCTATAGGGATGGGATACACTTAAATAAAAAGGGTGCAAGAATATTTGCTGATGCTATCGAGGCAGTGTTAGGTGGGTCGGAAAACTGCTAGCTTGAGAGAATACAAGGACTAACAGATTAACAGTAGCCACTGGCAGAGGAGAAAGTGATTCTTGCACTGCTTCTATTGGAATGAGCAGCAGCCTGGAAAACAAGATGCAGGATATTTCAGAGACTGCTGGGAGTCATCGCGGTACAAGTAAACACATGGGTTGTGTTAGGGTAGCTAAGAACAGGAACAGGTGCATGTATACTTGCGTGTACGCCAGTGCTAGGAGTTTGATAAATAAATTTGATGAATTTGAGGTATTTCTCAAAAAATCAAAGGCAGATATTGTTGGGATATCAGAGACGTGGTGTCACACAGACATGAGGAATGCAGAACTGGAATTTGGGGAGTACAATGTGTACAGAAAAAAAAAAAATCAAATTACTATATTAGGGTTACCCGTAAATGATTACATTAACCCGTATTCGTGTCTGTAAATTGCGTGTGTTCTCTGGTCGATTTGCCTGTTTTGCTGGACGAAAAAACCCCAGTTTCTAAGGGAAAAAACCTTGCTATCTACGCCTGAGACCGACTAACTCAGCCACAGAGTGAAAAAAGCCCACTAAAGTTCCTCGAGTCATCGACGGGAAATGTGTACAGAAAGGATAGGAAAGGAGGAGGGTTATGCTATTAGTTAAGAAACACATAAAATCCAAGGAAGTGAAGCCAGTCGACATCGCTGGACAGTGCAATGTCGAATCAGTTTGGTGTGACAAGCATTGGGAGATCAAAATTGAGAGTAGGAGTGTGTTATAGGCCTAATGACTCTGATGAGTATAATAAGGAACTGTATTAGTAAATTGATAAGAGGAGTTTACCTCAATATAGTACGTGGAACACTTCCGTATGATACCCTCCAGAAATTAAAACGGAAAAAAACGAAAAAATCGACAACTTACCGGTACATTAAAGTAAAATATAAATAATTAAAGTGAAATATAAATAATTAAATAATCAATTTAACACAATTCAAAATCAATTCAAAACAATTAAAATTCAAATTAACGCAATTAAAAGAATCTAACGAAAATAATCAAAACGATTTTCCTTCCTGAAGCTGACAATGCTTTTCGACCGACTGTCGTGATCACAGGAATGAAAATTATCGAATCAGGCTAAACCTGCAACTAAATAGTGATTATGTGTCTTCGCGCATGCGCGTAAAGGTCCACGCATCGGAGATCAAATATGGCCGCCGAACATTAACAGAATTCTCGTGTAATTTAATTTCAACGGTTTCTGCAATTAATAGTCGCGTATAAATTTCACGCTTACCCGGGACTCGAACAAAATACAATTTAGCATCTATCGAAAACCCACAAACACCGGTATGCTTCTACATTATAATAGCTACCACCCGTTCACCTACAAAAGATCGATTATCTTTAATCAATTTCTAAATGCCTATAAATATTCAACGACGGATTCTGCTTTAGACTCAGAAATACAAATATTAACTAGCAGATTCTTGAACAGGGGTTATCCCATTAACACAATAAATCGAATCAGGGTACAAGCTAAGGATAGGATACAAAATACTGCACCAATCAACAATAGTAATATCAAAAAATATACTTTATTTCTGTCCCATATGTTGAACAGTGGCACAAACAGCTTAACAGATTCTTTAAAGATACCGAATTTAAAATTATAGCTAGGCCTATACGGAAGTTACACACTATACTGAACAATCGCTCGGTTCTTTCGGCGTTCGCAACACAAATTAATGATCTAGTATACAACATTTCTTGCGGTGATTGCGACTCGTCTTATCAGGGTTCCACGCGGTTTTCTCTTAATATCCGTGTAAATCAACACGAAGCCTCTGTTCGTGCTTCTCGTTCAGCAGCGTCAGAATTAGCCTTTCATGCCATTAACGAAAAACATACTTTTTTATTTAACGAGGCCAAAATACTTAACGTTCAACGTAATTATACGCGACTATTAATTGCAGAAACCGTTGAAATTAAATTACACGAGAATTCTGTTAATGTTCGGCGGCCATATTTGATCTCCGATGCGTGGACCTTTACGCGCATGCGCGAAGACACATAATCACTATTTAGTTGCAGGTTTAGCCTGATTCGATAATTTTCATTCCTGTGATCACGACAGTCGGTCGAAAAGCATTGTCAGCTTCAGGAAGGAAAATCGTTTTGATTATTTTCGTTAGATTCTTTTAATTGCGTTAATTTGAATTTTAATTGTTTTGAATTGATTTTGAATTGTGTTAAATTGATTATTTAATTATTTATATTTCACTTTAATTATTTATATTTTACTTTAATGTACCGGTAAGTTGTCGATTTTTTCGTTTTTTCCGTTTTAATTTCTGGAGGGTATCATACGGAAGTGTTCCACGTACTATATTGAGGTAAACTCCTCTTATCAATTTACTAATATTATTACCAACGTAGAACATATTGAGTAATACAGCTCTGATTCATACTATCTAATAAGGAACTGTACAGGGAAATAGAATGGGTCAGTAAATCAGAGTCTTATAATGGGGAATTTTAATTTCCCAGATATTGACTGGAATTTGTGGGTTGGTTACTCACACACTAGAAAGGCTTTTGTGGATTTATTGGATGATTATTCTACGTCAGCATGTTCGGGAGGCAACTAGAGGGAGTAATACTCTTGATCTGATTATCAGTAGTGATTCTTCATGCATTAAGAATCTGCAGATAAAGGAACCACTAGGCGGCAGTGATCACAGTGTGCTGAAATGGGATTTACTCAAAGAGGTAACTACCATCAGGGGTAAAGGGAAGGGTTATTGCTTTCGTAAAGGCGACTACGATGGTCTGAGACAGTATTTAAATTCTAAACAGTGGGACCAACTGATGATGTTACCAACAGCAAATTCAAATTGGGAAGCATTCAAAAAACTTATCTTGGAAGCTACTAGACTTTACATACCAACTAAGAAATATTGTTCAAGGTTTAGGCCTAAATGGATGTCAGATGAACTAATGAGACATATGGCAGAGAAGAAAAATGCATGGGATACGCATAAATTAACATGTGACACAGAAGCCTATGATAGATATAAGCTGGTCTGTAACCAAGTCACAAAGGAGATTAGGCAGGCTAAGGCAGATTATGAGAAATCCTTGACAAAGGATGCAAAGAATTCTTTACTTACGTTAACTCTAGAAGGAAGGGGATGAATCAGATCGGTCCACTTGATATCGATGGTTCAACTGTTGATGATCCTGCTCAGGTAGCTAACAAACTAAATTAATATTTTGCATCGACATTCAATCTTACAATATATACACAGAGTCAGTTCAGGATAGTCTACTTACTCACAGATATAAAATCTTTCTGGAATTTCATGAAGCACAAGAATATAACCAGTAGAAATTTAGAACTCAATAACGAAGATGGGTTTCTCCTATCGGACGAATTCAGTATTGCTCAACAGTTTGCCAAACATTTTTCCAGAATCCAAACAAATGATAACATTGAGACCTGCCTCATTTCCTGAGTTCACACCTGTTAAAGATGATATCCTCATCAACCTGTTTATCACAAATGAAGATTTAAAGTCAGCATTAAAAAGCATGAGAAAATGGCTATGCTAGAGGTCCAGATGACATTCCTGGCTTATTTTGGAAAATGACTGTCACTACCTTAAAACCCCTCATACTTGGAATCTTAAACCTCTCTCTCAGGCTGGGGAAGTATCCTAAGCACTTTAAGCAGGTCAGTATAGTTCCAATTTTCAAAAAAGGTGATAAAAATAATGTAACTAATTACAGACCCATATCCTTGCAAAACAGCCTGGCTAAACTATTCGACACAGCAGTACACAAACATCTCTTCGAATTATTCAGTTCTTTCATTGATCAGAATCAACATTGTTTCTGCAGTGGCAAGTCAGTAGTCACAAATTTGCTTCCTTTCTGGCAATACACCTCTGAAGTTATTGATAACTACCTTCAAGTTGATGTAGTGTACACAGATATATCTAAGGCATTTGATAAAGTAGAGCACAAACAACTTCTGGAAAAACTTAAACTATACGGTATCCGTGACCCTTTGCTCTCATGGCAACTCAGCTATATTACGCATCGTTCTTTGAGCATTATCATCAATCAAGTGAACTCGGACCGTTTCATACAACTAAGTGGAGCACCTCAAGGCTCCCCATTAGGCCCACTACTTTTCATTGTTTTCGTAAATGATCTTCCTTCTTTCATTTGCATCTCCAATGTGCAAGTTGCTCTCTATACAGATGATCTTAATTACTCAGATTACTGAATGAGATTACTGATTCTCAGGGGCTTCAATGCGCCCTCAATAAATTCTCTCTCTCTCTCTCTCTCTCTCTCTCTCTCTCTCTCTCTCTCTCTCTCTCTGTGGCCATCTCTGAATGGCTTGTCTGCTAACCCCTCGAAGTGTAAACTAATCTCTTTGTCATCCTGCTGATCTCCACAACCAATAAATACGGAGTACACTAATAACTCTGTGATCATCGAAACGTGTGACCAAGTTAACGACTTGGGGACTCTCTTCTCCAGCAGTGCTAAATTCGATGCCCATGTCCTTAAAATCACCAGCAAAGCATTTAGAACACTGGGATCATCAAACGGAACACTTACAAGTTCAAAAACTTCAGATATGCCGTTATCCTTTATAAAAACTATTGTTCTGCCAATCCTTGAATTCAGTTCATCCATCTGGAATCCTCACAAAAAGATTTTAATTAACAAAATTGGAGCAGTCCAAAAATTTTTTGTCTGTTACCTTACGCTCCTTAATCCTCTATTTTATCACTCGGTGTATTATGAATCGCTGTGTGATTACTTTCATCTGAGGCCTCTGTGCACTAGAAGATGGTTATTGCTGACATCACCCTTCTAGCCAAGGTACTCACTGGAACTTATTACGCATCTGATATCCTTAGCAAAATCAACTTCAATGCTCCTCGTAGACAAGTCATGAATCGTACGCTGTTTCGCCTTGACTCTGCTACCACTGCCTTTATGAAGTTCAGTCCACTGAACAGAATCAGCAAATAACTCTCTCATTGACTTTTTTGACAACTCACAATCACTGATGAACTCCATCCACAAGTTTGCCTCCTCTCTTAAATTGCAAAGTGACTATCTCTCATCTAATTATTTTAGTTTATTATTATTATTATTTGTTTTATTATTTTTTTATTTTCTCTAACTAATTAATTATTATTTGTTTTTCCGATAACTTAATTTAATGCATACCTCTTTTGTGCATATGATTTTAATGTTTAAATCTATATCAATGTTTATCTTCCTGTTGGATTTCATATTATTGCTATCAACTCTGTTCATTGTTCTGCTCTCAGATACACTGTGTTATTTAGATATGATTCAAGGCTATTATAAAGGTATTTTTTATTTTTATTAATAAAAATTTTAAAAATACCTTTATAATAGCCTTAAATCATATATAAATATCATTCTAGATTCCATTCAGAAGAGGGCAGTTAGGTTAATTAATGACTCATTTCTAACAGAGTCTCTCCACTCTCTATCTCACAGACGTACTCTTTCTGTTGCATGCCTTTTCTGCAGATACTTCCATGGCACTGTTACTTTGAATTGGCTTCTATAATTCCCGCTCTCTCTTTCAAAACAGTCCGAACACGTGCCGCCACCAGCCAACATCCATTTACTGTCCAACTTGAACCTCACAGAACCAACTTTTCATCTTCCTCATTTATTCATTCAACTACCGTTTTCTGGAACAAGCTTCCTTCACACTTATTTCCTGAAAATCACAGTATGCACAAGTTCAAGTCTAATGTCAACAAATATCTTCTTTCGTCTTCTCAACCTCTAACCCAAGCACGGTACTAAGTATAATGGTGTGCAAAACTTAAGGACCAACAATATTTTTAAAGGTTACAACCACAAAATCTTTACTTAAGGTACTTTTTACTGATGAGAGTAGATTCAGTCTCGGCCGCGATTCTGGACGTCAGCTAATCTGGCGAGAGGATGGCACTCGGTATCACCCTGCAAACATACATCATTGAAAGGGATCGATATGGCGGTCGAGGTGTTCTCGTCTGGGGAGGCGCTATCTTGGCAGGGGGAGAGGGAGATGGCTCGCTGTCTTCTCCTCCTCCTGCCACCCTCTTTCCCTCTGGTGGGGCATGGGCATGCCCCATTGACTGCAGGGGCGATCTACCCTATCGGCCCCTTCTCTTTCTTCCCCCCAGCCTTCAGTCTCCCTACCCTTCTCTTGACTATACACCGCGAAAGCCCCACATATCCAAATCTAAATTAACACCAAAATTATTGCCCGCCACATTAGGCCTCTAGAACTTGTCATTTTAGCGTACAACCCCATGGTCATTTCGGCGAACAAACCCCACATACTATCTCTTAATAGCGATCTTGCAATAAAAAAAAAAAAAAAAAAAAAAAAAAAAAGCGCAGCCATTATCAACCCACTGCAGGATGGAAGCCTCCTCAACTTTTCAGCAATAATATCACCGCAATTATCTTTTTTTTTTTTTTTTTTATAGGACCCATCCGCTGAAATCCCAAGAAATTAAGCGGCGGGACCTGCCAGAGTATAATAAATTTCAAGGTACACCTGGCCAGCCTCCTCGTTGGCATAGTACGGACAACGTCGGGTCCCATCAGGGGCTCGACGGCCAATAGGCCAGAAGAACAATGGGCACAACATACTACACAACACATGATCCACACACTTTTAAATCTCTGGTTTTGACAGAGTACTGTCCCTTGATACAGCGAACACTCGCGGAGATGGGAGAAATTCCTGGTGCCGTTTGACCCGCAACATACTTTGTACTTCGTATCTTGGATGGACGTACACAACTCCAGATACTGGAAGGCGGTACTGTAACCGGTGCGCGCTACTGTACTGAGGTAATCCTTCCCCATCTGCACCTGTTCCGAGGTGCCATTGGCCCCGAGTTCGTGTTTATGGATGATAACGCCACACCCCATCGCACTGCAGCTGTCGACATGCTTTTGGATAGTGAGGACATTGTTCGCATGGAGTGGCCTGCTCGTTTCCCACCGATCTAAATCCCATCGAACACATATGGGACGCTCTGGGGAGACGCCTAGCGGCACGTCCACACCCACCAGAAAATGTTCACCAGCTGAAGATGACGCTGACAGAGGAATGAAGGATGTTACCGCAAGAACTTATCAACATCATTGTTCTAAGTATGGACAGGCGGTGCAAAGCCTGCATCGACAATAGGGTTGGCCATATCTCCTACTGAGGACCACCTCTTCCCTTTGTTCCATATTTTGCAGTGATGCATCTGTATCATGGCAGCCAGTACTATGTTGCCATTTTTGAATAAAGTCCCTCTTTACGTTCTTTTCGTTTCCGTTGTTGTGTCAGTGTTGTTTCCTTCATCATTTCTGTACCTCACGAGGTTCCTTTGGTATGCTTTTCCCATATCCAGGCCACTCCTACGAAAAGCTACAGGATAAATTTTGCAGACCAGTGTACTATAGGTTCTATTACCTCTCGTGTTAGTGGTTTTCATAAAAAAAAAAAAAAAAAAAAGTGACAGAAAGGTCCAAGTGACAATAAAGTACCAATCAATATCAAGAAACATCTACGGGGGGATGCTCGGAGGGCTAAGTTCTTGGTCCGTTCCTCAGGTCTATCGTCCTCGACGAGTTCCTGGGCATGGATCTAATGGGAGGGGGCTGAGCCCCTGCCCTTTGCGGACGACCTCGTTCTTATCATATGTGCAGACACCAGACAAGCCCTGGAGACTGCCACTGTGGCACTAGACAAGCTTCAGAATTGGACTGTCCTACATAACCTCTCTATCTCGGGGAAAAAGACGAAAGCTATACTTCTTAAAGGCAGACTACAAATTCGCAGGCCACCGACAATAAAACTCAACTTCACCCAACATCTACCTCTATACTGAAGTTAAGTATCTTGGAATCTACATAGACTCCAGACTCACCTTCCAATATCATCTAAAGTACCTGTCAATCAAAATCAAGAGATGTGCCACCATTGACAAGGCGAGTTAGCTGGGCAGATTGGGGGCCTGAAAAATAGAGCCCTGACCCTTATATATAAAAGGTCATGGAGATGGAGGCGACGTAGCAGACCAATAGTTTGCTACTTCGCCTCCATCTCGTGCAAGCAAGCCACGCTAGTAAGAAATAAAATGAAACTCGACTCAATACAGAGATTTATGTTATTGTCAATCTGCAGGGCATACCTTACGGTAAGCACCCCTGCAGCTGCAGGTCGTTACAGGGTGCCAACCGCTGTACCTGGAGATGGTGATGCGAGGGCTATTCTACTCAAGAAAGGGGTTCCGACCCAGCTACTAAATGTTCAGCTTAATCCTGCAAACGACCCAAAGACTGAAAAAGGGACGAATCAGCACGCATCTCCAAAGAAATCTGGCAACAGTCCTGGAATACAACCTTCAAAGGGGAAATTACCAGGCGATTCCTCCCAAATGTAACTAAAACACATCCAAAGCTCCCACCCTGGCTCTCTTCTGGACTGCAGGTAACCTTCATCATCATCATCATCACTGGTGACGGTCCATTCCGGCAGAAGCTGGCGGCCATGGGCATTGAAGGAGACCCACACTGTCACTGTGAAGATATCGAGACCTGAGGCACATCATGCACGAGTGCCCCACCTATGACAACAGCCGGCTCAAGTTCATCACTGCCATTTTAGGGAACCCACGAAATCAGGAGTCCACACTGCTACGTGACGAGAACTCATATAAAGCATTGACCAATTATGCACAAGAAGTCTCCGCACTGCGCAGAACCAGGACTGCTGAACTGTCACCAACGCAGAGCAACATAAAAAGAAGTCTAAACCATTCCGGCGTGGGAAAACTCCACGCACGCCCCCTCCCCAGGAAACCATGGGCCAAGAAGCAAAGGTAACCCCTTGAAATAAGGGACTTGCTACTGGCACCACTTATGGTGCGGGTTTGGGGGATGCCGTCCTCCACGTCCCCAATACTTCATACATATCTATCAATAATTTCCAGGCCCTTCAAACCTTCTGCAATGTTGCATCGCAGGAAGACTTTCGACCACAATGTTAATGCAAGCAATCAAATTGAAAACACATGATAAATGATAATACAGCCTGTTGCCTCGCCTGTCGTCCTGATGACGTCATGTTTAAATTTTGCTGGTTTTAAAGAACACGCGAAGGTTTTAACAGATACCGCATTTTTCTGGCTCATCCTTTATCAAGAATCTCCGCAACTAAATCATTCTGCCGCACAGTGATACTGTAATCAACCACCGCTTTTCGAAGATTTCAGAACTTCCCTTCCACTTTCCATCCAGCTGGATAAGTGAAATACATATTAAACATAGACATATTGATATAACTCTGCCTTTAGGGTACTAATGAGTATCCTATTAGGATTGAGAAGACAAGTTTAGAACAAGAGGATAGACAATAGTCGTGTGGTTTTTTTTTTTTTTTTTTTTTTTTTTTGCCTACACTTATCTGACATGGATACTGACTTGGACCATGACCAAGTTAGGATACTGACACAAGATATTGACATTGAGAATTCTTCTGGATCAGAGTCTACGGATTCATCTAAGAAAAAAAAGGGATGCAGGGGGAAGAAAACTCCCAAAGCTCCTAGAATTACTCAAGCTCGAGGAGATAAAAACATTGTGGTGGAGAGTCCCTCTGTTTCGTTGGCTTCTGAGCCGCCGATGGTCATTGTCGATAGTAACTCGATTCCAACAGAATCTTCTGAAGATCTTTCTCTAACAGAGGGATTGGACCTGGGTGGGTCTTTGAATGCTTCAATTGTATATGCGACGGTTGCCAAAATCAGGAAAGCTCTGGGAGAGTTTCTATCAAAGGATTCTAGCAAGATAACTAAGTCTGCCTCTAACCGCATTCATAGTCTATGGGCGGATCTAGAGGCAGTTACCACCGCAATCTTAATTGACAATGAACGACTTAAGACCAAAGCATCTGAATTGGAAATCAGAGCAGGTCTTTTGGACAAGATGATACAGATCCAACGTGATCTACATCCTCATAAGACTTTTACGGAAGTTGTTCGTGGTGGGACAAAGCGAAATAGACAGACTCCTGAAATAACAGAGATTCCTCTGCTAACGTCTTCAGTGGAGGTGGCAGCTTCTTCGGGCAGACCAATTGCTGGTGAAGATAGGATGGATTCCGGAAGTGGGATCTCTGATTCCGAAAACATACTAATACTTAGGCCCTCAGCAGAATCTTCCCTGGCGTCTAGCCAGGATATCAGGAAGGCAGTTACTGAAGTGATTAAAAAAGATCACAAGGACATGAAAATCAAGGGTGTACGTCTTTTGAGAAATAAAGGTGTGTTGTTAGAGACAACAAATCCTGATGATGCCAAGAAGATCTCAAGTGCTTCTGCATTAAAAAAAGCAGGATTATCAATAGAAAAACCCAGATTGTCCGATCCTACAATTTTGATCTACGGTGTCCCAAAGGAATATTCTAAGGAGGATATTTTGGAGGATTTAATTAATAAAAATTTAAAAGACTTTGGTTTTAGCCAGGAGGAAGTTAAGAATGAGATTACATTCAGATTTAACTCTGGCACCGGAACCAGAGTGACCAATTGGGTTATTGGTTTCAGCCCACGCCTTATGGGACACGTGATTCAGAGTGACAAAATTTATCTAGGTTTCACGTCACATAGATTTCGTAAGTTTACACTTGTAAGCAAATGCTTCAGATGTCTAGGATATGGTCACAGTGCGCAGTTCTGTTCCCATAAAGCTGTATCTTGTGGCCACTGCGGGGGTGGAGGCCATGTTTTTTCTGACTGTATTCACAAGGAGGAACAACCACAGTGTGTTAATTGTAAACGTAGAGGTAGGGATTGTAATCACTCGGTCAGGGATAATAAATGCCCTGAGTATCTTAAAGCTGTTGAATTGACAGACCGAAGAACCAGACATGAATAATACAACGGTAATTGATTCAACAAGTGTTAACCTGCAATACGGCGAAATAAAAATTCTTCAGATTAATGGGCAAAGATCTCGTGCAGCGGCGGACGAGATTAGGAAAGCTGCTGATGATCTGGGGTTTGATATTGTATGCTTGCAAGAACCGTATTACTCTTCTCAGGTAGGGGGTTCAGCGTATAAAGTTATAGGATATCCAATTTCGGCAAGGATTATTGCCTCAAGTGACGATCGACCCAAGGCCGCCATAATTATCTTTAACAGTGAACTAGTAATAACAACTATCTCAAGTGAATGTTCTGCTACCACAGTTTGTATCCTGGTTTCCTCCAGGGACCAGTCGTTTTATCTGGTTTCCCAGTATTTTCCTCCCTCAGAAGATATTCAGCCAGCCTTACACAGACTTGACAGGGTATGTAGCAGATTTTCAGCTAAAAACTTACTAATTACAGCAGATTTCAACGCTAAGTCTACACTTTGGAACAGCGGCTTTTCTGATGCTCGAGGCGAGCAGTTGGTTGATCTGATCTTGGATTATAATCTCTGTGTAAAGAACTTGCCAAATAAACCATATACATTCTCGACGACAAATGGTGAATCTAATATAGATGCTACTTTAACCTCCATTAATCTGGTGGATAGGGTGCAAAATTGGGACGTCAATCCGTATCTAATTAATAGTGACCATCGAGCAATCACCTTCTCGATTTTACCGGAGGATAGGCAAGTGAATATAACAATAAGGGATTTAAGGCGTTTTCGGATGGACAGAGTGAACTGGACCAAGTTTCGTGAATATCTGAATACAATTTTTAATGGAGATAACAAAGTAATCATTAACACCTTAACAGCAAAAGAATATGTTTTTCTGGTTCAATATCATTTATATCAAGCGATGGCCTACTCGACGAAAAGAAAACAGACAGGAAGAACTTCTGTCCCATGGTGGTCTTCGACACTAGCTGAATTGAGACAACAAACTCAACAAGCACGAAAAGCATACCAAAGGAATAGGCATCTATCGGACGCAGACACTCAGGCTTTGAAAAATGATTACAGAGACTTGAGGAAGAGGTACCATAAAGCAATTGCTGATAGCAGGCAAAATTGTTGGCAACGTCTGGTGAAGGAAACAGGAAATGCTGACCCTTGGGGTATAATCTATAAGCTTTCAAGAAATAAACTTTTGTGTGGTGAAATTTACAACACGATAATTAGAGAGAATCAAGAAACTTCGGACTGGGAATCTACAGTCGAAGGGATAGTGAGTAGCCTATTTCCGGAAGATTTGCCGTTTATGGACAGCCCTGATCAAGCGGAAATTAGACGCATTAATCGTGAATATAAGGGGACAACCGAAACTGCCATTTTTAATATGCTTGAGCTAGGTGCTGCAGTAGCTAAATTGAACCATAAAAAATGTCCTGGCATTGACCTCATTGAGAATCAAGTAATTGGAAAATTTTATGAATTCTTCCCTGAGATTTTATTAAACTTATTTAATAAATGCCTGCTAGAAGGGCTTTTCCCTCTCGAATGGAAGCTTGCGCTCTTAAAAATCTTGCATAAACCGGGAAAGCCAAAAACAAACCCCAGAGCATACAGGCCAATCTCTTTATTGGCAAATCTTGGCAAATTATTTGAAAGGATGATTGCCCCAAGGATTTTTAAATTATTTACAGAACATAATCTCTCCTCTGATTGCCAGTTTGGATTCAAAAAAGGACGTTCCACTGAGGACGCAATCTCAACCCTGCTGACTTACATTCAGGAGGCAAACAGCAAATATGTTCTTGCTGTTTTTATTGACTTTGAGGGCGCTTTCGATTCCCTTTGGTGGGAGAGTGCTCTCAGGTCACTGCAACTGGCAAAGTGTGATGACTACCTGTTCAGAGTCCTCAGATCTTACTTTAAGGATCGACAAGTTAGAGTATGTGCAAAGCATTTATCATACACGACTACCGTTTCAAGAGGATGCCCTCAGGGTTCAGTCTTGGGACCTCTCTTTTGGAATGCAGTGCTAGACCAGTGGCTCACGAAGGATAGCGATGAGTTCATCAAAGTTGCATATGCAGATGACTTGGTGGTGGCGGTGCAGGGAGGATCAAGACAAATTCTCGAACAAAAAATTCAGTCAGTTTTGAATAATTTAGTGGCATGGGCGGGTTTGAATAAACTAAAGATTTCTGTCACCAAGACCAATTTCATGGTGTTTAAACACCACTTCGATTATGGAAGGCCGCCAAAGGTAACCCTATATGGTACTCAAATTCCATATGTACAGAACACCAAATATCTGGGTTTAACTTTAGATGATCGTCTCAGGTTTCATGTACATGTCACTAAAATCAATGAAAAAATCAAAAAGTTCGTAGCTGCAGTTGTTAGAATTTCCCGCAAGGAATGGGGTTTATCCAAAAAAACTCTGGTATTGTACTACAAGACGATATTTCTTCCCATTGTAGATTATGGTGCTGGTATTTGGTTTGCGGCTGCTACCAAGGTTACAACTAAAGCCAAGCTTCTGTCCCTGCAACGTACAATGTTGCTTACAGTTATACGCGCTCCAAGGACAGTGTCGACAAATGCCTTACAGGTTATTGCAGGTACCATCCCCTTGGATTTACACATTATTTTCCGAGGTATTGTATATAACTTAAAGAAGGGAAGGGCGTTACAAATATTGAATATCACCTCTAATCCAAATAACAACATAAAGGAGGAAAAACGTAGAATTTGGGGCGAGCTTGTGAATTGCTGGCAGCAACGTTGGGATTTGAGTGAGTATGGAACCATTACAAGAGGCTTCATTCCAGCCGTAAGCTTTGCAATGGACAGGAGGGTGTCGTCTTGGTTTGCTCCCACCATGACAACGAGTTACTTAATCACTGGACATGGCTTAAGGGCCAAACTATTTGAAAGAGGATTAGAACCTGACCCCTACTGTTCGTGCGGTGAGGTGGAATCTTGGAGACATGTCATCCTTGAATGCGGACTGTATACTTCAGACAGGCAGGAATTACTAAATAGGTTGCCAAACCTCACGGAGAATAATTTACCTCTCTTGGTTCAGAGGTGGGACATCTTTGCTTTGCTTCAGGAATTCTCGGCCAAAGTTTTTAAAAGAAGACAGGAGCTAAGAAATCTATTGCAGGATACCAATTAAGGGAAGTGCTGCACATTTGACGACAGAACACTTCGTGTAATGTCATCTTTATAGGATGTTTCTTGTCTACAGCGAGATGATCTTCTGCTCCTGGACACCCAATTCAGGCTTGCATTTGTGGATGGACTCTAAAGTGGAGATAATGTTAATGTTAATGTTTCTAAGTGTTAAGTTAATGTAAGTGTATGTATTTGCTATTTGCATGTAAATAATCGTATAATGTTGCTTTTTTTTTCAACAAGTGTACATTGTTCTTAGTTGGAAAATTTTTATTTTTATTTTTTATTTTATTTTTATTTATTTTTTTTTTTTTTCGCTGGCCTCCAAGTTTGGGCAGCCTTGGGGGCGGGATTGCTGGCACCTACCAGTATAGCACTACTTCCGGTAGGTGCAGGATTTGTGCATTACAGCACACATAGAGAATGGTGGATCCAGGTGTTAGTTAATCCCTGGTGGCGAAATGGCCTGAAATAACACTCTTTTTTTCAGGCCTGTC